>NC_041394.2:124289535-124477035 GCF_900747795.2 Erpetoichthys calabaricus
GTGTGTATATATATATATATATATATATATATATAGATAGATAGATATAGGTGTATGTATGTAGATATACAAATATGTATATATATGTATATATGTTTATATATATGTAGATATACAAATATGTATATATATATGTGTATATATATGTAGATATACAAATATGTATATGTATATATATGTATATGTGTCTGCATGTGTGTGTATATATATGTGTGTGTATATATATATATATATATATATATGTTGATATATGTATATATATGTTGATATATGTATATATATGTGGATGTGTATATGTATATATTTATGTATATACAGTATGTTTATGTATATATATGTTTACATAACCTCTTTAACACACTACTTCTCCGCTGCGAAGCGCGGGTATTTTGCTAGTGTATATATATATATATGACAGCAACACTCATAACAATGACAACACAATTACATTGACAATCATGTTACGTTATTTTTAAAATGTTTCCTTTACTTTTTCATAACCTCTTTAACACACTACTTCTCCGCTGCGAAGCGCGGGTATTTTGCTAGTATATATATATAATATATGTGTATATGTATGTATATATATATATATGACAGCAACACTCATAACAATGACAACACAATTACATTGACAATCATGTTACGTTATTTTTAAAATGTTTCCTTTACTTTTTCATAACCTCTTTAACACACTACTTCTCCGCTGCGAAGCGCGGGTATTTTGCTAGTGTATATATATATATATATATATATATATATATATATATATATATATATATATATATATATATAACTAAATCCCCGCGAAGTACTGCTTTTAAATTTTTATTAAGAAGAAAACCTTTTAAAATTGAGGGAAAATATACCAATTACAATTTGTTAAGGATCTGTTTTTTTGTGAAGCTGCCTTCACTCGAGTGATCACTTCGAGCTGACTTTATGGCTAACCATAAGCGTTACCTGGTAGGTAACCACCCATACAATCAGATTGTGAATCAGACTACGAATGCCGTGAATGTAATTACCCCGATCTACATGCTGTCAAATAAACGAACCAAACGCCGTGGCGCAATTTTAGGGGCTTCGCCTCTAGCGCTGACGTCCGAGGTTCGATTCCCATAAGGGAGTGAAGTGAGTGGGTGGTTACCTACCAGGTAACGCTTATGGTTGGCCAGCAAGTCAGGTAACATCAGCCACGGTGCCTTCAGTTGTGAGAAGCAGATCATAGAATGGATGAAAATAGTTTACTGTCAAATAATGCAAAGAGTACGCGACACGTCTTTCCCCCTTATTCTTGGCTCATCAGACATACACACTCACTGCACTCGCTTACGGTAATCGAACCTCGGACGTCAGCGCTAGAGGGGCTTCGTAGCGGTGAAGTATTGCTTTTAAATTTTAATTAAGAAGAAAAGAAAACCTTTTTAAATTAAGTCTTAAAAAGAGGTGTAAAGATATTGACAATAAGCTACGCAAACCCACCAAGACATGCAATCGTTTAAATCAAGGCGCGAGTCGAAAAACACCATCCCATAATATTAGTTAACGATTAACACATTTCTATATGTATTGTAAGCATACAATACAACTGATAATATGTTGCGCTTATTTATCTGGTGTACTGACATTTTTGTGCGTTTAACGGCTGAAATCTAACCTGGTTTGTGCCCTTCAGAATGAAAAGAGTTTGCATTTACCTTTTTAATAAATGGTGAGCTTTTAAGCCTGAGAAATCACCCCGTAAATGCACACGTTTAATTGCACATGTGTTAATATGTATGCTTACACAGTATTAAAAGACACTCAACAATTACACAGTATTAAAAGACAGTCAACAATTAATGTCATTTACCTTCGTTCCCGCGTTTGACTTGTGCTGTAAATCTCTTCCTCGTTTTCAGTTCACGTGATTACGTAGGAGGCGTGATGACGCGATACGTGACTCCGCCTCCTCCATTAGAGTATATGGACAAAAAACAGGTTCCAGTTATGACCATTACACGTAGAATTTCGAAATGAAACCTGCCTAACTTTTGTAAGTAAGCTGTAAGGAATGAGCCTGCCAAATTTCAGCCTTCTACCTACACGGTAAGTTGGAGAATTAGTGATGAATGAGTCAGTCAAACAGGTTCCAGTTATGACCATTACACGTAGAATTTCGAAATAAAACCTGCCTAACTTTTGTAAGTAAGCTGTAAGGAATGAGCCTGCCAAATTTCAGACTTCTACCTACACGGGAAGTTGGAGAATTAGTGATGCGTGAGTCAGTCAAACAGGTTCCAGTTATGACCATTACGCGTAGAATTTCGAAATAAAACCTGCTTAACTTTTGTAAGTAATCTGTAAGGAATGAGCCTGCCAAATTTCAGACTTCTACCTACACGGGAAGTTGGAGAATTAGTGATGAGTGAGTCAGTCAGTCAGTCAGTGAGTCAGTGAGGGCTTTGCCTTTTATTAGTATAGATTCTCCACTCAACTAGCTCCCCTCTTATTGGCAACATTTACAGAAGCTAGATACAATCAAATTCTACCTCAAACTTTTCGTCAAGCATTAATCACCATCTTTCCTAAACAAAATAAGGACTTGTTACAATGTGCATCATACAGACCAATTTCACTTCTGAATAATGATGTTAAGATACTCTCAAAAATTATAGCTAGAAGGATGGAGAAAGTGCTGCCTTCAGTAATATCACAGGATCAAACTGGATTTATTAAAGGCCGACACTTATCTTCCAATCTTCAACGCCTGTTTAATGTAATATATTCACCAGCAAAGTCAAACACCCCTGAGATATTATTATCATTGGAGGCAGAAAAAGCATTTGATATGATTGAATGGAACTACCTTTTCACTGCATTGGAGAAATATGGGTTTGGCCCGAATATTTGTGCATGGATCAAACTACTGTACACCAGTCCAGAAGCTTCAGTCTGTATTAACAACATTTGTTCAGAATACTTTAAACAAGAACGTTGCACCAGACAAGGATGCCCCTTGTCACCACTGCTGTTTGCAATCGCCATTGAAACACTGGCAGTCCACTGTCGAAATTCTTATCAGATAAAGGGGATTATCCGAGAAGGACTGGAACAGAAAATTTCTCTATATGCAGATGATATGGTTTTATATATATCAGACCCAGAAAACACTGTGCCTGCAGTTTTAACAGCACTTTCAGATTTTCAAAAGATCTCTGGTCTCAGAATTAATTTAAATGAAAGTATACTCTTTCCAGTGAATTCACAAGCATATAATATCAGATTGGACACCCTACCTTTTACCATAGCATATCAGTTTAAATACCTAGGGGTAAATATCACAAGTAAACATAAAGCTTTTTATCAACAAAATTTCGCCATCTGTATGGAAAAAATTAAGCAAGACTTGCATAGATGGTCAACCCTTCATCTCACTCTAGCCAGAAGAATTAACGTTGTTAAGATGAATATCCTACCTAAGCTTCTTTTTTTATTTCAAAACATCCCAATATATATTAATAAATCATTTTTTAAGCAATTAGATTCAACCATAACCTCATTTATTTGGAACTCAAAACATTCACGTATCCAAAGAGTGACCCTACAAAGACCTCAGGCAGAAGGTGGCATGGCTCTACCTATTTTCAGTTTTATTACAGGGCAGCAAACATACAAGGCATAAAAACCTGGACACAAATAGATGAACATACACAGGCCTGGTCCGCAATAGAAGTAAAATCCTGTAGCACTTCCTTATATTCCCTGCTCTGCGCTCCAATAAATGCAAGTTATCGCAAATATACTAAGAATACAATTGTGCTTCACTCACTCAGAACATGAAACCAATTTAGAAAGTAATTTAAGATGGAAAATCTTCTATCTGTGGCACCCCTGCAAGAGAACCACCTCTTTCAACCCTCGCAAACATATCCAGTTTTTAATATCTGGAAAAGATTTGGGATTAAATTGCTCAGAGATCTTTATATAGACAATATCTTTGCATCCTTTGAACAATTACATTCCAAATTTAACCTTCCAGCTACACCTTTCTTTCACTATCTTCAAATTAGAAACTTTGTCAAATCGAACCTGTCCGATTTTCCTCATCTCGTACCCTCCACCATGCTGGAAAAAAATACTGCTCACCTTTGAGGATTTAGACACCATTTCTGCAATATATAAAATTTTATTAGAGTCCCTTCCTTTTAAAGATCCAAGAGGACGATGGGAAAAAGATCTCTTAATTAATATATCAGAAAAGGAGTGGAAGGTAGCAATGCAGAGAATTCACTAGAGCTCCATATGCGCAAAGCATAGAATTATGCAACTCAAAATTATATATCGAGCTCATCTGTCTCGCCTAAAACTGTCCAAAATGTTCCCAGGGCAAGATCCAACCTGCGAACGCTGCAACCAAGCTCCTGCCTCACTGGGTCACATGTTTTGGGCATGCACCAAATTAACAATATTTTGGACCAAAATTTTTAAGTGCTTTTCAGACAGCCTTGGGGTCACAATCCCTCCTAACCCATTAATAGCTGTGTTTGGTGTTTTTCCAGATGGATTTGAAATGGATAAGTACAAGCAAACTGTGATTGCACTCACTACACTTTTGGCACACAGACTGATGTTGTTAAATTGGAAGAATCCTAACTCTCCTCTAATAAGTCAGTGGGAAACCGATGTTTTATATTATTTGAATTTGGAAAAAATCTAATTCTCAGTTAGGGAATCTGTACAGATTTTTTTCAAAACCTGGCAGGATCTAATCAATAATATTTTAGAATAAGAAGAAATAGTTATTTCCACATTTTTTTTCCTTCTCCATTTATCTTTTTCTGCCCTATTAAACTCAATAATTTAGGCATGTTTACAAGCCTTAAGTTTTACTCCTTAGGCCATGCTCTCCTTCTCAGAGGTGGGGTTTGATTTGTTTTCAATCCTATTTTTTGTAAAAATTGATCTATATGTATGGAATGATTACAATAAAATTAATAAAATAAAAAAAAAACAAAATGTGGTGGCACTTCTTGCAAATCAAATCCAAAATGGCACTGTGATAACTGTTGTAATGATACAATAAAGAAAGCAATGGAAATAAATGCGCAAAATTTTCAGAAACTTAAAGAGAGAGGTCACAACTTAGGATACAAGTGGATGCAATTCAAGTGGAGATGGGTGGATAGTGGACAAAGATTCAGTTGTCAGGAGAAAAAAAGGCCTAAGCTTGGTGGAAAAGGAGCTGAAGTCTTATTTTACATTATTAATAATAATAATAATAATACATTTTATTTATATAGCACCTTTCCCATGGTCAAGACACTTCACAGAGTTTAAGAAAGAACGGCAGAGTATACAGTATATAGCATTGCATTAAACCAGATAAATAAATACAGAAGAGTAAGACAGTAAATTCAGAGAAAAGCCTAACAGACAACATAATTAATGGTCTAACACACACATACAGGTTACATGAGCATCTTGACATAGAGGTAAACTGAGAGAGGGGTAATAAAGTCAGGTAGAGCTAAAAGCCTTCCTGAACAGATGAGTTTTGTGTTGTTTTTTAAAAGAATTCATGGAGTCAGCTGACCTGATTAATTTCGGTAGGTCATTCTAGAGTCTGGGTGCTATACAGCTGAAGGCCCTGTCACCCATGGAGTGTAGATTAGTGTGGGGTACAACAAGATTGCCAGAATCAGAGGACCTTATTGGGCGGACAGGCACATGGTGATGTAGAAGGTCACTGATGTAGTTTGGCGCAAGGTCGTTTTAAGGCTTTGTAAGTTATTAGTAGAATTTTATATTCAATTCTGTAAGACACAGGGAGCCAGTGAAGACGGAGCAGGATGAGTGTGATGTGTTTGCTGCTGCTGGTCCGTGTAAGGACTCTTGCAGCCGAATTTTGAATAAGCTGGAGCTGTGATATAAGATTAGAAGGGGCACCTGCCAGTAGGGAATTACAATAATCAATCTGGGATGTGATAAAAGCATGGACAAATTTCTCAGTATTAGAAAAGGAGAGGAAAGAACGAACACGTGATATGTTACGGAGGTGAAAGTAAGAATGTTTCACAATGTGATTTTTGTGGGTGGGATAAGAAAGGGAGGAATCAAAAATGACACCAAGATTCTTTGCAGTAGAGGCAGGTCTGATGAGATCACCACCAAGATTGACTGGGAAGGAGCTCATTTTATTAAGTTGCACTTTAGTCCCAATTTGCAGGAGTTCAGTTTTGTTGCAATTTAATTTTAAAGAGTTCTGATTCATCCAGGTATTAATTTCACTGAGGCAAGTTGTGAGCTGAGAAAGCTCTGATGAAGTTCCACTTTCAACATTGAAGTAGAGTTGAGTGTCATCTGCATAAAAATGATAACCCAGTCCAAAGCTACAAATAATATGGCCAAGGGGAAGCATATAAATACAGAAAAGCAGAGGACCGAGGACAGAGCCCTGAGGAACTCCTTGTATGAGTGGAGCTGTGACCTGCTGTTGCCAAGACTAACAAACTCTTGCCTATCAGTCAGATAGGACTTGAACCACTGGAGGGCAGTGCCAGAGATACCCAGCATGTTCTCCATTCTGGACAGTAGAATGTCATGTCTGACAGTGTCAAATGCTGCACTGAGGTCTAACAGAATTAATATGCTGGTTTGTCCAGAGTCTGCTGCCATAAGCAAACCATTGGTTACCCATAGCAGAGCAGTTTCACAGCTGTGCTGTGTCCTTAATCCAGACTGAAAGGGTTCCATCAGATTATTAGAAGTTAAGTAGTTGGTGAGTTGGGAAGCTACAACACGCTCAAGAACTTTTGACAGAAAATGTAAGTGGGAAATAGGCCGAAAATTGTTAAGATTATCAGCATCAAGACCAGACTTTTTTAACATTGGGGTTACAGAAGCAATTTTAAAAGTGAGCGGCACAGAGCCAGTGTCAAGGGATGAGTTTATTATTTTTGTAACAGTTGGGTTTATGGCATGAAGGCAGGATTTAAGTAGTGTGGTGGGGATGGGGTCCAGTACACAAGTAGTTGGTCTCATCTTACAAAGCAGGTTATTAACAAATGCAGATGTGACTGGTGAGAACTTAGAGAAGGAGCTGGATGGAGTGGGAAAACAGGGAGAGATATAAACAGATGATGTATTAATGTTAGTTGAATTATTTAGATCTTTAATTTTGTTACGGAAAAAGTGGAGGAATTCCTCACAGACTTCAGTAGAAGAGGTAGTTGGGCCAGATGCGGGTTTAAGTAGTTTATTAACTATAGAGAACAAAACCCTTGGGTTATCGTGGCCATTTTCTATTATTCTGCCATAATGGGTGTTCTTGGCAGAGGTTTGCGCTTCTCTGTAAGCTCTTCGGTGGTCAGAGAAAGCTTGGATGTGCACGGTGAGGGCAGTCTTACGTGACATTCTCTCAAGGCATCGGCCAGCTGCTTTCATAGATCGTAATTCTGAATTATACCAAGGAGCTGAACGCTTAAAGGAAACCTCCTTATTATCAGGAAGCTATGTGTGATAGACAACCTGTGAGGCAGACAGGAGATTCAAGCCCTGTCAGGATTTACATTGTATGTATTTTATTTAATCCTTTATTTTAATCCTTATGTGGTACACTTAAAGGTTTTTTTAATCAAATCAGTCATCAGGCGAGAAAATGAGACGTGATTAGTCATGTTACAGTATAGACTCAGTGACCTTATTAAAATTAATATTCTATCTGTGAGTCCCTCACAGCAGCTATCATTTTGGGAACTGGTGGTCACATCTGTGTTTTAAAGGATGTATTAACTTGATTAAACCTGCAGTGCATTTCTCGAGCACTTGTATGCATAGTAAGCTTAGACATAGTTTGACTTAGATATAGTTCTTTATATATTCAGAATTCAAAGCAGCACCACAATGCTATGAAGATTAGCATTCTGGAGTTAGAAGCCTTAACTGAAAATAGAAAGAAAATACTGAGAAATGCAGTAGGCATCAAAACATCAGCAACAAAATATTGGATATAATTATTTAAAAAAAATTAATAATAAAGTAAATAATAATAATAAAGACATTTATTAACAGAAGATTACACTTGTCATTATGAAGCAGCAGTGCCTGTTTTGTCTATTCTTGCTGATACTCGGCACACTAATGTGTGTGTTTAGAAAGTTATGTTAAACCGAGGACAGCTTCTTAGGGGAGTGTGTAATCCTAATGTAATTATGACACAAATGGAAATATTACACATTACATTGTAAATCCAGGCAGCATAGCCTGCTTCACAGCCCCAGCAGCCTGGATTCAATTTCCTGTCCAGCCACAATCAAAGTGGAGTCTGTACATTGACTCCATGTCCTCTCGTACATTCTACACGTACTCTTGTTTCATTTCTTGTAAAGGCTTGAATGTTAGGTTAACTGATGCCATTAAATATGTCAAATACGAGTAGGTATGGGTGTGTGGTACAGACTGGTTTTAATCACAGATCTCACATTGACCTCAATGCTCTCAGAATGCATTTTGCTTTAAACAGCTATAAAAGATAAAGCAGACTCAGAAAACAGATGGGTCATGACTGAAACTGAAACCAGAAAACTCATTTTTTTAAAAAATGTCTTATTATTTCCCTTAACATGTTTCAGTTTCCACTTACCACTAATATTCTATTATGTCAACATTAAGCTTGATCCCATCACTAATAAACTTCTTTGCAGCCTTCATGTAGCAAGCAAAGCAGATTAGTAGGCTTCAAAGTGTTAGTGCCCTACGCTAAAAGTGGAAGGCTGGATTTTACTGTTGACAATTGCTAGATACACTTATGCTCAGAATTTATAAATGTTTGCCTGGATTAGAGCATGAAAATATGTGCATAACAAACAAACAGGAAAATGCATTCGGCACAGAAAAAAAAGGTTTGTAAAGCTGAGAATATGCAAACTTCTGCACAATATACTGCTTATAAATCACAATCACATTGTGAATATGCATGTGTAGCTATGCATCCCATCAACACTGCACTTAAACATTTCATCATGGCTTCCAATACAGCAGCCATGATGAAATGAAACTTGTCTAAGATATTTTTGACCTGTTGGACTGTTCCCTGGCAGCCGAAGTAAACTAACAAAAAAACAAAAAAGTTCTTCAGTGCACATATGCAGCATTGGTCCTCTTAAAATAGAACTACAATACAGTCTGTACATCATAATTACTTTTGAGGTATTCATATGTTTCTCACATCAACGCACAAGCCAATAATGGCTTGGTGATAGGATTTTTTTTAATGTGCTCAAGTCATTATTTAGCTGGTTTGCTGCATTTCCTGCTTGATCAAGGGTGTGGTCATTTCCCAGTTTCTCCAAAAAGGTGTGTACACATTGGTCAGAGTAGCCGTATGCATTTCCCCTATCACGTTTTCTTTTATAAATCCCGAAGTATGTTTGGGAAGTTGCATACACACTTTTTGATTTCAACATTAAATGAGGCCCCAGCTGAAAAATCCCATTGTAGTTATTTCCCATGCAAATACAACTGAGTGTAAGTAAAAAAAAATAATAATAATAAAGAATAAATAAATTCAACATACTTTTCATGGCACTGTATGTTAAACCATTCTTGAGACAGAAAAGGCAAAAGAGCAGCCCGAATTACACAAATGTTACTGAAATAGATAATGCTCCAGGGTGACTGATAAACTTTCCAAAAAATCAAAAAAACTGGACTTTCTGATTTTCAACATTATCTGTTTCCGATAGACCACTTCACCTTCTCTGTGACAACAGTCTCTATGTACTCTTCATATCCCAAGTCAGTCGAGAGAGATGCTCGCTCCAGTGTGTCCTGAGTTCTCTCCCAGTTGGCCATGTCTGGTTCACCTTTAATAGGAGTTGCTAAGAGACATCTATACAACATACCCAAAACATCTCAACTGGCTCCTCTTAGTTCAGAGACTAATAATATAAAATTATTGCAATCTTGAACTCAGACAAAACAAAACAGAATTCCAAGAGACTTTACTTTTTATTACTAGAATAATTTCAACTCATATAAAACATATAACAATCAAAGAGCCAAACATCCAATTATTTGCTCCCACTACCCACAATTTTCACATTTCCAAGCAAAATTCTGGCCTAGGCTCTATGCAACGAGTTTATTATACAGTTACATTTATTAATAATTTTATTGTACTGCTGCAAAATCTACTTCCACAATTGTTTTTGTAGCCATGGGGGCTCACAGATTCTTCACCTAATGACTACAGACCAGTGGCACATGCATCTCACATCATGAAGACCTTTGAGAAGCTGATCCAGGATTATACGAGTCCTTGTGTGGTAGAACGCATGTACCTACTGCAGTTTGCCTATTGGACAAAAATCTGAATGGAGAATGCAAATATTTGTCTGCTCCACAATGCTTGTTCTCATCTGAACAAAGCTGGCAGCACTATGAGAGTTATGTTTTTTGATTTCTCCAGTGCCTTCAATACCATCCAGCCATCCCTGTTAAGGGGTAAACTCAGAGATATGCAGGTGTATGAGCCTATGGTGTCCTGGATAATGAGCTATCTGTCGGGCAGACCGCAGTTTGTGAGACTCAAGGACTGTGTTTCTGATACCGATGTGAGCAGCAATGGAGCACTACAAGGGAATAGTTCCATCTCCTTTGCTCTTTACTCTGTACACCTCAGACTAAATAAAACACATGATTCTGCACTTAAGGGGTGTACTGATAAAAGGAATGAGACAGAGTATAGAAGTAAGGTGGAGAACTTTGTTTCTTGGCGCAAAGACAATTGTCTGCATCTTAACATCAGCAAAACCCAGGAACTGGTTATTGACTTTCACCTCACCTCACCAGACCCTCTATGACCAGTCATTATTCAAGGAGTGGATGTTGAGGGGGCCCACTCCTACAAATACTTGGGGATCCACATTAATGATATGTTGGACTGGTGTCAGAACACAGATAAGCAATATAAGAAAGGACAGAGCAGACTCTTTTACCTTAGGAGACTGTGTTCCTTTAATGTAGGAAGAGACATCCTTCACATCTTCTCTAACTCTGTGATGGTCACTGCAGTTTTCAATTGTGTGGTGTGCTGGGCTGGAAACATCACTTCAAGAGAGGCCCACTGACTCAACAAGCTGATTAAAAGGGCAAGCTCAGTTAGAGGACACAATCAGGAGAGAATTGAAGCAAAACTGAGTGTCATTATGAACAATTTCTCCACATCCTCTGACACACTAACACTGAGGACTTTCAGCCAAAGAATCATTCATAAGAAGTGTATCAAGAAACACTACTGGGGCTCCTTTACTGTATATCAACAGCAAAATGTCTGTATAATGCTTCACTGTGACTGTGAAAGCTAAATCAGAACTTTTCGTTCTTATTAATTTTCTTGCTTTATAGTCAATCTGGTGTGTGTTCAGACCAAATTGTTTATGTACAGTATATTTATTTATTTAATTATTTACCTGTCTGTTTATGTATTTATCAATTCAGAGAGTTTCTGTAAAAAGCCAAATTTCCCCCTGGGGACAAATAAATTTCTATCTATCTATCTATCTATCTATCTATCTATCTATCTATCTATCTATCTATCTATCTATCTATCTAATTTCAATAAAGGTAATTTTTTAGTAATTTAGGACCTTCATTTCAGTACAGTAGTTAATGTTATTACATTTTATTTATTAATTTGTTGTTTCCTATTATATTGTTATGTTCTATTGATTTTCTTGAAAATATTGAAATAAAGTTCAATGAAGACAATGTTTCAGTAATCCCAGCTGAGATACAATATAGTGGGAGATATTTTTTATGATGATGCAGACTTGAAACAATGATTGAATTGCCCACTGCCATAATTATTTTTATTAGATTATCCTTGTATCAGATTTCTATGTATTCTAGCAATGTTTCCTGTTTTTGAATTTACTTCATAGTGCTTGCTTTAAAATTATTTCTCTACCAAAACCATGTTCAATATGGCAGGCACTGACACAATTTTATATGGCAAGATATTAAAGTCTTTGGTTCATTGTTACCATTTACCATGTACATTTTGCCACTTTATCTTCAAACACATTAAGAGTTGCAGTAATTTAGAGATTACTATACTGTTATAGTGTAAGCTATTTTCTACAGAGGCTCCTAATCACCAAAATCTCATTCTGTTGATACTCACCTTTAAAAGATCAAAGCGTTTATATGTTGTGTATGTTCTGCATTGCAAATGTTACAAACCCAAAACTGGTGTTTTAGACAAAGAAGTGAGTAATAATAGCAGAACACATGCATTCTTATATAAGTAATTTTAAATGGAGTCACCATAAATGATGTATATACACATCCTAACCTTTTACATGGTGCGACATGACTAGAAAGTAAAAGGCAGGTAACATTTCCCTTACTATGTGGTCTGTCAGCCCAGTATCTCCCTGTAGTGAATGGAATTACCCCAAATCCTTCAGTTTTCAGTACTGCCAACTCTGGAAAAAAATATAATTCTCTTAAAAAAACCTACTGGGGTTTAAATTTAATCCAATAAAATCTCCCTTCATAATCCTGAAGAGGAAGATAACCTGTGAACAAAGCCTAATAGGATTTTAGTGTTATATTTAAGAAAGTATTAACCTGGAAGCCCCAAGCCTTTTATTATACCACAAGTTGAACATTCTCAACCATACCAATAATAACCTTCAACCTTCATCATTGGATACTGGAATCCATCCAGGTCTCATAAACTGGACAGGAAAGAATGAAGTATGGCATTGCATTGTTTAAGGTTAAAAATCTCTTTATTAATGATAGAATGAAACAGAAATAGGGGTAAAATGTTGTTTTAGCTGGGTGTCAAAAGGACAGGAGCTGACTTTTCAGTTGGCAGCTTTACTAAATTATGCATCATGTAGGGTGTTCATTGTCCTTATTAAATTTCAAGTATTTATGTTCAATTTGGTTTTCAAGCTATATGATTAATTATTCTATGGAGATGTTCAGAGGCTCAGAAGACGTAACTGACTCTGGTTCGGGTTCTGTTGTTTCTTTCAGTTTCTTGTCTATTCTTATGGCTGTTTCAAATGATCTCTTTTTACATCCATAATTTAAGAAATATCTGTTTTGTTTCCATTAAACTTCACTCTTGGTTTTACATGAGGTCACTTACCAATCTTCTTGACTATTCGTTGACAGGAAAATGGTTCAAACTTCATACTGATACATCTAATACATTTTATGCCATCTTTGATGCCAGTCAATGAATTTTCTACTAAGCCAAATATGAAAACACTTTGGAAAAGTGGTCTGTTAGATCTGTTCTGCTTTTGGGCCATCAGTGGAACAGTTTAAAACAGTGTTGAGTTCTGGGATATACACATAATGCAAGAAATCTGGGAAATATGCAAATGCAAAGCAAACCTTAAGTGTTACTATTAGAGTGTTTATGATAAGCTCAGTGAAACTAACCAATGGGTATATGTTTGAAAAATGGGGGCTTTGGGGAACTTTGTTGTTTAACTTGTAATTAACTTAAAATAAGTTCAGGCTGACAGAAGAGCAAGATCAAGGGCATACTTCGGTCAACCAGTTTTAACGTACTAAAAGCAGCCATCAAGCCTCAGTATAAAAGAAAGCACCTCTTGGCATGATGCAGATGGAATACATGGATTGGACGACACATACCTTTTAATAAGAGAATGCAGCATTGAGACAGAGAAAGAAGGTGTAGGCAGCTCTGAAGCCCCACCAAAGTAACCTGCTCTCCAAGGAACAAGCACTGAGCTCCCTTATTTCTCATGTCTTTATGTTAATTCTTTTGGTTTTATATGTGCTGTTAGAATTATATTCTGACTCTTTAAATGTACTGATCTTTGATGCTGGAGCTCCATGAGGTGGGACCACCCTGATATCACCACTCCTGAGCCCTTTCTCAGGCTGTTTAATCTAAATGCAAAGGCCTGGGAATGAGAACCATTGTTTAAAGCAGTTTCTTGTATTGCTTTCTGTGTTCACTTTCTGTTTTTTTAATTTTTTTATTCTTCTTACTCCGTTCTTAGATTCTGATTATTGGTGTGTGATTTGGACTTGCTTTTTTTAGGATTCCCTCTGGGCAGACTAAGGTATTGCAGCTGAGGTAGCCAGACTTAGTCATATTGCTAATGTGTTTGATATGTGCAGCCCTTTTAAAGGGTAGTAATCTGGAAAACAGAGCACCATATCCATGAATTCCAGCAGGTGTGAAGCCCTTGAAACAGCACTTGGCCTTTGCTAGGGTAGTTTTCAATGCAGCCCTTTCAGGGGTAGAAATTCAGGCATCCGAACAAGAGTGTGGCTGAGCAACTTTTGGCCTTAACACTAAGGTAGCCAGCCTGTGCCATCGCTGAGATATAGAAAGTAAGACAGCCAGCCCAGTCCTTTGTGATATGATAAAAAAAATCTTAGAGGTTAAAGTACATTAGAACACTTTCACATGACAAAACAACACTTTGACAAGGGCTATACAGCCCAAACTGTTGTGTCACAATGGGGAAAAGATTTACCTTTTTCCATACTGTTCACTATGAAACGTCCTCTGTCAGAAGTGGCGTTGCTAGAGTTCGTGCCAATCGGGGCGGTGCTTCAATTTTCCACCCTCCAACATATCTGAATATGTTAACCTATTTAAACAGAAAATTTAAATGACGTATAGAGAAAAATTAAGATACATTTTGCATAGATTTATTCATACTGTATATAGAGAAACAGCAATAATTTTTCTCATATAATTATTTATGAGCATCATCTAGACAAGAATATAGTATAGATGCAC
Organism: Erpetoichthys calabaricus; assembly: GCF_900747795.2. Lineage (NCBI taxonomy): Eukaryota > Metazoa > Chordata > Cladistia > Polypteriformes > Polypteridae > Erpetoichthys > Erpetoichthys calabaricus. The sequence goes on from NC_041394.2 coordinate 124,304,327, forward strand.
TGATAAGCCGTGTTCATATTATTAGTTTAATATAATTACGCTGTGAAAATCTGAACCAGTGTTGTGTACAAGTAATAGGTAGGGATGATTTCTGCACAGGGCAAGAACGCATTCAGATTGATAACGAAACAAAATTATAAAATGTAAATTAGTTGTTTATCTTCCTAGAAATTATTATCTGTGTAATGTGTATGTTTATTTTTGTTATTGCCTCATATATTTCAACTGCTGTGTCTGATGCCGTCACAGAAAATTGTTTTTGAAGCATTTGTGCATAAAAATCAGAGAATTTTACTTTTTCATTCATGAGTGATATTTTTCTGAACCCTGCTGCTTACACATGAATTGAACTGAGCCTTTTGGCCAGTAATGCTGTCCCCAAAAATGTGCCACTCAGGGTGGACCGCCCTCTCTGCCCACCCTTAGCTACACCACTGCTGGCATGTATGGTGAACACCCTTATTGTTAATACAGATAGATGATCAGCAGACACATCTAGTTTCTAAGAATTAAGAATTGATTGGCATACATATTGTGTAGCATTTATAAATACATTTTTGCTCAATTATATGCTGTAGAGCACAGGCTGCTGTGTATCTAGTCAATGATGTTGAATGTTAATGATGTTGATTCAAGAATATTGTTATTTATGTATTGTATCTCATTTAAAACATTAATGAATGTGTAGATTTTGTGATTTGACCACATTAGGCATTGATCTTATACTTACCTCACATTATTAATTTTTATTTTTATGTGCAGTATATAATATTGCAGTAACTGCTTTAGCATATATGTTTGTCTCATGATTCCTTCTCTAGAATAGACTCCACCTTCTTAGTAAATTAATTTTATGAGGTGCCCAGGGCACTAAAGTGTCCATCCAAATGTAGATTATTTCCAAGTGGTGGCCGAATTGCATTGGGATGCTGAAAAGCTTTTCTAAGGAACATCAGGTAGATGCCTCAAGATGATATTACAATAGAGTGACAGTGATGAAGAGAAAAGAATCATATAAAAAGCACATGCACACTACATCCACTGTACAATACTAACTAGAAAATGATGCTCTTTTTGAAGTTATTTCTTTTCAATCTGAGAACCCCACAGAAATGACAAAATGAAAATACAAATGACAGCAAAGAGTGAATCAGAGCATACAAACACACAGCTGTATAATTAATTTGACAGATAAGTCTTAAACTGCCTCCTGGTAGAGAGCACCCAATTGCAAGTGATATTATACAGTTTAAATATAGAAAATGTGAGAATCCCAAATGAATTATATAATGAATCCAGATTTAGGCCTTCATTATTAGATTAATATTCTATATTGGTCAGTCCTTAGTTGTAAGCATCAGGGAGCTTTCATAACTACAAAACTAAGAAGGGTTTATAACAGTAAAAAAAAACATAAATGCTCTATTCCTAATAATAAAAATTCAAGCTTTTTCAGTATTTAGATTAAAGTCAGCAGCATTGTTGCAAAATTATTTTTTGTTTTGCATTAATACAATTTGCCACTGATACTGTGGAGTGACTGATGTTTTGCCATGGATAAATTCTCTTTGCAGCTCTGTAACAACTACAGCATTCGGCAATAATATTTCTTTCTCAGAAACTTAATCCACAAAACAAAAAAGTAATTTAAAAAAAACAGTTGCATAATCCTTAAATTGTGTTAAGAATTGTGTTAAGAACATCTTTGTCAGTAAAAGCTTATTATTAGATTATTGTCAGCACATCTGGTGAATTCAAGGCTTCCAGAAACTTTAATCTGCTTTAGTTTCAGCACCTGATATTGTAGGAGGCCCACTCTGTGTTGGTGGGTGGTGGACCAGGGAGGTGAACCTGTTAATCTTCCTTCAGGAGAAAAACTAAAGCCTCAATGAGCCAGATGAACCCAAGGGCAGTTCAGGGAGGTAATGTGAAGCTTTCAGACTTTCATCTACTTCTGAGGGTCTGGCACAATGTTGTGTGGAGTGTGACTTGTGTATTCTGCATTAGCAAAAAAGATTGACTAATATAATCATGTTAGTGTTACTATTTAATAATACCAGTTGTATTTAATGCATGTTTTGCTTTTTTTTTTAACACTACTATACTATGTAAGTCACTGGTCAATCTTTTAAACAAAAAAAAAGGAGAAAATCTGCCGTTTTCACTTCAATTGCCACAGGGTATCACTATATCAAGTGCTGTTCCAGTTTTTCTTCTAACCACTGTCAAAATGTTCCCTTGTCACCATAACTGCTATTTATTCCATGTCTATGAAAAAATGTCTATGTTAATATCAAACAAAGAGTATGACTGATGAGTGTGCAAAGTGGTTAATTCCGAAAAAGTTATCAGTTTCATTAATTTCACATTGCATTAGGTATTTAAGATCTGAAATTAAGCAAAGTTGTACAAATGGAGGTAACATATCTAATTTGTTCTATTACCACTTGAAGGAAGTACCTGGTCAAACAAGTAAATACTGTACCTGAAGCTATAAGAAGATTGAGAAGCATTCTGGTCAAACAATACATACTGTATGTAAAGCAAAAGAAAATAAGTACACCTACTACACAAACACCATTCACTGTTTCTTTGACAGGTAATGCTACATACAGTGGTATCTTCAATAGGAAAGATTAAGATGTAAATTCATATAGTGGAGATCCCATATTTTAAACACTTTGAAAACTGGACCAAGCTAAATCATATAACGCATACAGTATAACCCAAAATATACAAATAAAGTCATGCAAAGTTAGCAACCAACTTTTTCTGGAATATGGTGCAGGCCCTAAAAGGCAAGTATGGACACCCACAAAGCAGTCTGCGAATTGTAGTCCCATGGAACAGCCCTGTCGGTGATCTTGAGTGCCACCTGGGAGAGCTGCAGGGGATTGGAAGGGCTTCCACTGTGCAATGCTATGGTTCTGGAAGTAGTCCTGGGTCCGGAATAAAAGAAAACAAGTAGGGAGGACAGCGGACTGAGTGGGAGGTGTGGAAGGTGTCAAAAGAATATATTGTATTATGCTGTTGGTGAAAAGGTTTTGGAGGTCTGTGAATGTATTGTAAAATAAAAATGTCTTCTGTTTGAATGAAGGACTGTACCGTGTATTTGTGTCACTGAGTTTATGGGCTCAGTGGCCCTCCTGCTAGTTAAATCTTACATTCAATAAAATAAATAAAAATAAAATGTTAATTAAAATGTGAATTTATTACATAACCTTGTTTGCACATTATAGTAAAAAAAAAGTATGTGAGAGTTGCATACATTAATAAATAAGGTGTACTTATGAATACAACATTACTAAACAGTTTTCGTTGGTTTAACAAATGAAAACAAAATCCTTAGAATTAAGAAGTGCATAGCTTAATTTTGCTCACCTACCAGAGACCGGAACATTCTGGTTTTAAGCCTAAGAAGTCTACCATCGACTGCATCCTGGCACTGAGGGTTCTCATGGAGTGCAAAAGTGAATATCGGCAGAGTTTCTTTGTAGTCTTTGTCGATTTTCGTGAAGCATTTGACTCAGTTGATTGAGCTGCCCTGTGGGAAATCCTGAGGGTTCGCAGGATCCCCTCGAGGTTGCTGGATATCATGAGCGGCCTGTACACTGGTACTGTGAGTGCTGTGCAGAGTGGAAGCAGAACCTCTGTGTTTTTCCCAGTTGATTCTGGGGTTCATCAGGGGTGTGTTCTTGCTCCTACACTGTTCAGTGCTTGTATGGAATGGGTGTTGGGCAAGGTTGTGGGGTCCAGCGGCTGTGGGGCATCTGTTGGTGAAGAAAGATTCATGGATCTTGACTTTGCTGATGATGGTGTGATCTTCGCGGAGTCAATGGAGGCTCTGATCGGGGCTCTCGAGAGACTGAACAAGGAGTCTGAGTGTCTGGGCTTGTGAGTGTCCTGGATAAAAACTAAGATCCAGGCTTTTAATGACCTCTTAGGCACAGCTATCAGCAGTGTGTCTGTCTGCAGAGAGTGTCTCGACCTTGTCCAGAGGTTTACTTACCTTGGCAGTGACATTCATGTCTCTGGTAACTCTTCCTATGAAGTCAATAGACGGATTAGGAGAGCATGGGGGGTCATGAGGTCGCTGGAAAGGGGTGTGTGGTGCTCCTGATATTTATGCAAAAGGACGAAGGTCCAAGTCTTTAGAGTCCTGATGCTTCCTGTCTTGCTATATGGTTGCGAGACATTGATGCTATCTAGTGACCTGAGACGAAGGCTGCACTCCTTTGGTACTGTGTCTTTACGGAAAATCCTTGGGTACCGTTGGTTTGACTTTGTGTTGAATGAGCAGTTGCTTATGGAGACCCATTACCTGCATTATGAGGAAGTGTCAGTTACGGCACTATGGCCATGTGGCGCGATTCCCCAAGGGTGATCCACCTCGTAGGATCCTCATTGTTAGGGACCCAAGTGGCTGGACCAGACCAAGGGGTTGCCCACGTAACACCGGGCTGCGGCAGATAGAGGGTCATTTGCGGAGGGTGTGACTGGATCGCGTGTCTGCCTGGGGGGTTGCCAACCGGGATCCCAAGCTGTTTTGTCGTGTGGTGGGTGCGGCAACACATTGTACCAGTGCATGCTCCCCAACTTGACTTGACTTGATAGCTTAATTTTGCCAAAATTAAATGCTTCTCGATTAATTATTTAAAAAAAATTAATCTATTACTAATCAGGTATTTTATAATGTAAAGCTATAATCAAACATACTCATACTGTAATTCTAACTTATCATTTTTTTAAGTTTACATAATTACTTTTTATTATAATCAGTATTACTGAAGTAAGGATTCTAGTTATAACTTTATTTCAGAAAAAAAGCTTAACTGTTCTACATTATTAGAAAATATATTCAGAACACATTTAGGTTCCCTGACGTATGTAGAAATTAACAGTTTGTGTTAAAGAATATTTAAGTATTTTATAATAAGGGTTGTCTTCATTATTTTAATAAAATAAGGTGAAGATGATATTTAAGAATCAACACTGTGTTAAATTTAATTTCTAAGTCAGTCTGGGTTTACAGTTAATCTATACTTTATTTAATCTTTTTAGACTTTTCAATCATTTCATTGGAAAGTAAAATTAGATGGAAGAAATATAAAAAAAAACAGGCACAGCGCTAAAAATCAAAAATACCAAGGCTGTGTGATCAATGAGTCCTCCAACATTGGGTATGTTTTATAGAATACTTTGCCTTTGTGAAATTTAAACATGTTTGGGGTGGAATCCCACTGGGCTTTGATTAATTCAGCTGGCATCTCATCAAAACATATCATAGCTGTCTAAAAAAGCATCACTACAGACGTTTCTTCAGTTTTATTATTTTAAGGTGAGTACAAAAGGCATTTTTTCATGTTACAACTTAATAATTGTCTGCTAAGCTGTAACCAGTAATAAACAAGTACTGTATTAACTATAAAATGCACACGATACTGAATGACACTCTGGCAAATGTTCAATATCTAGGTGACAACAAAACTAATTAGGAGAAGGCACAGAAATAAGATGAGACAAAAACAAAAGATAAACACTTTTAGAAGACATATGTGACAAAACAGGAAAACACAGGATCCTCAAAGTACCACAAAACTATAAGTGGTTTCACTGGCAAGGTTACTGCAGAGTTACTAATGATGGCTGTGGTCAAAACAACACTTCCATTGTGCATCAACAATATTAGGCAAGGTATCTTTAGAGACACTAGAAGGATTTGAGTTTACAGATGATATCAAAATAGACAACTGAACAAAGTGTAAAACAATGCTAATGGTAACTTCTTCAGATATTGACAGTTTGTTATAATATCCTTGTAAAGAAGATATATGACCAATATGAAGATATATTTGCATACAGCATACAACAAAGTAACACCAGTCAAGTCCAGAAATAATCAAATAATATACTTTGTTTTATTAGAACAACTTTTACAGGTGTAAAATTCCTGTAGTGTCACAGGCTAGCTAGACATTTTTATTTCCCGAGTTGGACAAAGAATGTGGCAAAATACATTAAAGAATGTGCAGAGTGTCAAAAAGTAGGACCTGTAAAAAGGGGAGATAGGGTGCCCTTAATACCACTGCCAGTAGTGGCAGACCCTTTCTCCAGGATTGCAGTCAACTTAGTCAGGCTTTTAGAGCGGAGCCGCACAGGTTATAAGTACATTTTGATAGTGTGTGATTATACAACATGGTTCCCTGAAGCCTTTCCCCTTAAGAAGACCAATGCCAGCAGTATAGCTAGGACGCTCAAACAGCTGTTTTCCAGGGTAGGGATTCCCAGGGAGCTTTTAACTGATCAGGGATCCTATCTGACTTCCAAACTGATGAAACAAGTAAACAGTTTGTTAGAAATCAGGGGATTAAGGACAACACCCTATCATCCGCAAACTGACGGGCTTGTAGAGAGGTACAATGCTACATTGAAGCAGATGCTGCACAAATCTGTGAATGAGACAGGGTCTGATTGGGACCAATGGTAACCCTACCTGCTTTTTGCATATCGAGAGGTTCTGCATCATCAATGGAATTCTTCCCATTCGAACTACTGTATTGTCGACAGAGCAGAATCAAAGAATTTCCTAACTTTTGTGCTCATGTTACAGGAGAAGTTTGCTTATCTATCCCAGATCATGAAGGAGAATATGCAAAAGGCACAAACTAAACAAAAGTCATGGTATGACAAAGCCGCAAGAAAACATAACGTCACTGTGGGACAAAAGGTACTTTTGTTGTCTCCTACTTCTGAGAGTAGCTTACTAGCTAAGTGGCAGGGGCCTCATACAGTGACAGCACAGAAGTGTCCAGTCACTTATGAGATTGAGATGCCTGACCATCCACAGAAGCCAAAACAGACATTTCATATAAATATGTTAAAGGCTTGGCATGAGAATACTAACCCTTCCTTCCAGTTTCTCATCCGAAGTGTCTTGGTGGAAGATGAGGCAGAGGAACAGTATTTGCCCTCCAGACCAGAAGCTGGAGTGTTGCCCTCATTGGAACACCTGAGTAACAAAAAGAGAGAGGATATTCAACAGATCATTCCAGAGGTTTTGTTTGGAGCTCTGCCTGGTATGACATAACAGCAGGAAAGAAGACATAAGTCCCCAGGTGCGGTAAGAATTAATTTGAATGGGATTTTTTTGTTTTTTTGCCAGACACCTATGGGGTTCCGTAATTAACTTAAAGATTCCGAAAAATATCAAGATGACTGTTTGAGGAAAAAAAAATATCCCCAACCATTGTACAAATGGTGGATCTTCATCTACTGGAAGCATTGACATAATTTAAAAAATGTAAAATTATAATAGTAAGTTACATTAGGAAACAAAGACATGTTTAGAAAAATACTTTAAGTCCAAAAAAATTGTATTATAACCCTTTAAACTAAAACATTGGTAATAAAATCAAGCACAATATAAAACCAGGACCTACAAGAACAGAGCAAAAAGAAAGTGCTTAAAACCTAATAAAGACTGCAGGACAAGCAAAACAAGGAAAATGTGGAGTGAAGAGTAACAAGTGGTCAAGGATGAGAAACATTTCCATTTTAAGAATATTACATTTCAGAGGTGGCTTATTAATGTCTGGACAAATATGCCAGTCAACCAGGTTGACTATGAGAATCTTGTGAACAACAATTTTTAAAGCCACAACATCCTGTGTTTGATGTATAGATAACACACATGTTTTATTAATTGTGTGATTTTGGGCAATACAAAAATAAATTGTTGTTGTTGTATACAACTAACCAGCTGATGATCAGACTGACAAGATAAGCTATCTGCTTTTGTAAGCTTTGCAATAATGTCCATAGTACTAGGGTGTTGTACCGTGTTAGCCATTATGAATGTAGAGAAAAGCCAAGCAAAATGACACCTTTTATTGGCTAACTAAAAAGATTACAATATGCAAGCTTTCGAGGCAACTCAGGCCCCTTCTTCAGGCAAGATGTAATACAGAAACTGGAGTTTCCTATGTTTATATACACACTCTAGGACAAGAAACAACATTGGTAAATATTTAAATGAGAAATTTTAAATGTAAAAAATTAATAGATTCATTCAGGCTAGGGTTAATTTAACAAGAGAGAAAAGAACAATGTATTGTCAAGATCTCTGGATAAGATAACTGTCCAACAAAGTCTTTTGAAGTTTGTAATGAGTTTTTTCAAAACAATGTGGGTCTGTAGACAGGTTGTCTGTCATTCTGAGAGATGTAAACAATCCTCATATCTGGCCATAAAACTCTTGTCTTTATTCAATCCATGTTGCAAAGTATTACATTTTAGCATGAGTTTAACTTCCCATTCTTTTCTCTCTTGCTGTGTTTTGAAGTTGCCCATAAGCACTGTGACTTTAAAGTCCTTCTCACAGTGTCCATGGCTGTTGAAGTGGGCCGCCACAGGAACATCTGTGTTGCCATGTTTAATGTGGAACCTGTGTAAATTCATTCTCTGGCGGAGTGTTTGTCCAGTTTCTCCCACATAGAGTGCAGTGTCAGGACATTTCATGCAGAAAATTAGGTAGACTACATTAGATGATCTGCAGGAAAATGATCCCTTGATGTGATGTTCAAGTCGGCAGTGTGGTATAACTATACGGTCTGTATCATAGATGTGGGCACATGTTTTGCATCTTTTCTGTAGGCATGGAGATGTGCCATTTTCTGTTGGTTCACTTAGGGAGCCTCGGACAATTAATTGTTGAAGGTTTGGTGGTTGTCTGTATGCCAGGAGGGGAGGTTCAGGAAATACATATTTCAGTGTTTGATCATTGTTTAGTATTGGCTGAAGTTCTTTTATAATTTTTCGAAGTGTTTCAAGATGTGGGTTGTAGGTGACAACAAGGGGGATGCGATCCTTGTTGTCTTTGTTTTTATATTCCAGAAGGTTGTCTCTGGGTATGGCAGTAGCTCTTCTTATTTGAGTGTCTGTTGTTTTCGGGGTGTAACCTTGTTTGATGAAATCTTGTCTGAGCTCCTGCAGTTGTTGATCCCGGTCTGTTGGGTCTGAGCAAATACGATTGTACCGTATTGCTTGGCTGAAAATAATGGAGCGCCTTATATGCTTGGGGTGGAAGCTATCACTTTTCAGGTAGGTCCGTGTGTCTGTCGGTTTGTGAAAAATAGAAGTTACAAGGGTGTTGTCTTTCAGTTGAACGGTGGTGTCAAGGAAGCTGACTTCTGTTTTTGAGTAATTCAGCTTCAGCTTTATGTTGGGGTGAAAACAATTATATTCATTATGAAAAAGGAGGAGGTCCTTTTCACTGGCAGTCCAGATTATGAAGATGTCATCTATGTAACGGAGATACAACATTGGTTTTACGATGCACGTTGACATGAAATCTTCCTCCAATTTTGCCATAAAAACATTTGCATAATGTCCATAAAAATATAAACAGTGTTGCCATTTGATTCTTAAATTTGTAAGTCTATTATTACATTGTTAAATTTGTAACTCTAAAGTTGAATGTCTCTTTTGCTTTTGATTAGCGTAGAAAGTGTGTGTAGTTAAAAAATTCTACTGAGTCCATACTGGTTGAGTATGTGACATGGACTTGTGTATTTATGTGTCTATTTTTCTTGAATTTAAAATTTAAAATGATTAAACATTTAATTTAATCTTTCTAAATCCAAATTCCAAACAAAGCATTCTTCACTTTTTCCTACCAAAGGTTTTCTGAACACTGAAAGGAAAGGCAGCTCATATCATCCATGGCAGACTGCTAAATTCAAAATTCTAAAGAATATTCTGAGATATTAGGAAAACCTTTATGAATTTATTTTATCATAACTAACATTAAACATACAATCTATGCAGTATTCTTGATCTAAGTGGAACATTTCCCATAGTGCATTTAATTCATGTATCTCTACTACTTAGCTACTGTATGCTGAACTTAAAGTGCCTTGAAGAGCATAGCAGCAAATTGCTGTCTGGATTGAGACATCTGACACATTGACATCAGATATAATAGACACCATGTACAGTTATGGAGTGTAGCCTGACTTGAGAGCACTCATACATAGTAGTATTAACTCTTAATGGCCTAGTTTGACATTATACAAGTTTACTTTTCCATTCCATTTTCTGTTTACTTTAGTAATAATCGACACTTTCATTTGGACATATAGTGCAAAAGATTACCAAAGAATGTTAAGAACTTACACTCATTAAACTGACATGCTTCAAAACCTAGCAATGGTTATACACTCACTTAAATGTAGAGTTCAATAAAAATATAAGTTAGACATACTTATGGTTTCTGAAAGCTTTTAGAAATAACTTTTTCAATCATAGACTCTTTGCTGCCCAATCCTTTTTATCAAAGAAAGACACACTTGTTATTACTGCTTAAGGGGGAGGCAGTTCTTCTGATCAAAAGATCTTTCTCGTATGAGCATGCCCCCTAGTCATTCATGAGAGGTTTTTTCGGAGGCAGTTTATTTAACAATACTTTAGCCGAAATACATGTGTTTGGAACCTTGTGAGCATATGATTGAGATTTACTTCATGGATGTCTTGGATATTGTTTTCTGTTTTCTCAGCATTGATCCCCAAAGAAGCCTATTGTATGAAAAACTTGGTCGCCTCCATTCTCCATAAGAATAGGAAATCAATATGAGATTAACAATTTATTGGCAAATAGTACAAAACACCATGATTTAAGTAACAAATGAAAAAAATACAATTTTAGAAAAATCATAATACAATTTCATTACAATTGCCAGTGACTAGATCAAGACACATTAGACATTCTGGCGGTTCCACGATTTATGTATTGTATTTCACAGGTTTGTATTGATTTTTTTTCCTTTAAAAAAAAAAGACTTCACAAAAATAGTTTTCTAGTAACACATAGACACATACATACGTACAAATGCTTTCAGAAAGGAAATAAAAATGTAGTAGCAACCATTTGGGGGCACATCTGGCTGAATAAAACACAATCATATCAATTTCCTGTAGGGTTTATAAACTTCACAAAAAACACTTCAGGAACATGTAAGTGATTTACTGCTCTCTGACACTTTGAGGGGCCTGAAATTGTGTTTCATAATCTAGAAGTTTCAGTCAACTAACTTGACAGATTGCTTCATCAATAAAATGCTCTAGTAGTAGCAACAGGAAAAAAATCTCTAACTTTCACAAAGACAAGTGTGTATCTGAATATTACTCTGCATACCTGTAAACTAACGATTCATTTTTATTTAAATGAAAATCTTGACATCATAATTGTTAATAATAATAATTCAAAAATGCTGAATGCAGAACTGTATGAAATTATTTAACATTTTGAAATTTACCTATGAATCAAAGCATTTTAATTAAACCAGTCAGTATACAAATAAACAATAATAAAACAATGTATTTTATTTATATAATGATGCACACATCTATTTATAAATGGTACAAATATCTATTATGCCACTAAGTATTACGTAAAGTCACAAAATAGTTAATATTTAAATGTCATGGGTGAATACCTGATTCATAAAAAATAAGATTTCTTATCAGAGAAAAAGATATAATGTTAAATATTAAATATGATCTCATTTTCTAATTTAAATGTACTGGTACATATTTCAAGATGTCCTAGTTAAACAGGCAGCCATTTTCAAATGTTTTTTTTTTCCTTATTCCTTACAATAGGGAAAAACATTAAAGATTATGTCTACACTGAAAAGAGAAGAATGTGTATACCCGTCATTGGGCACAGCTAGAAATAACCTTTAACACTTTTTTATACTTTGCAAGTGCAACTAACTAGTGTTTTGTGCGTATGCACCGTTTATACATGAGGCCCCTGGAGTTTCCTCCAGAGCAAAAAATGGTGAAGCCTTCCAAAAGAAGCTAGGAAGCAGGCCAGAAGACTACCTGAAGGCAATATTAACTTCTGCTAGGCCCCAAAACAACCTGCTGGTTTTAGCTGTCACAGGTCCAAAATGAGGAGTTTCTAAAACATCTATAATCTATCTATATATATAAAATCCCTATGTGCGTCCAGGTGTCCGTGTGTGGGTGTCTTCTGATGAAGTGCGCATGCGCGGGCATGGTGCGATGCGCGATATTACTGTCAGAGAAAGTTAGAGGCGTTTTACGGAAATACAAACCAGTATTACTGCGAGAGGAAATTAAAGGTACACAATACAGTGACGCATACTACAGCCACATACAAGCCAGTATTACTGTCAGAGGAGATTAAAGGCATATTACCGACGCGCACGCCTGTATTACCGCCAGAGAAAATTAAAGATATATTACGGACGTACAAGCCAGCGGACGTACAAGACGGTATTCTTCAATAAGGGCGCGCACAGGCATCCTTCAATAAGGGCGCGCACAAAAAGGCGAGCCTCAAAAGGGCGACCTCAATTGGGCACAGCGAATAAAGGCGCGCGTAAATAAAGATCTGCACCTTTGTTGCTCTTCACATATTCCAGAGCCATTTGAAATAAATTATCTACGAACGCCTTTATTCGCCGCGCTTAATTGAGGTCGCCCTTTTGAAGCTCGCCTTTTTGTGCGCGCCCTTATTGAATAGAGCCGTACAAGACGGTATTACTGTCACAGAAAATTAAAGACACACAATACACGGCGGCAGCCCACGAAGAACGGTCAGCTCAGCAAGTAAACATCAACAAAAGAAAGGCTGAAAGAAAGAAAAATACGACCAACAAAAAGAATGAGGTCAAAGTCCCTTGCCATTTAATATAGACTGTTCCTACTAATGTTTATGCACTACTGTTCTAGCGCCCGTTATTGTAACGGGCTAAATGACTAGTATTTCCAATAAATATCACAAAAGCCCTACAAGTGGGAGGTGGCCATTAAACTTTGACTTATTATTAAAAGGCTAACTAGGAATCTTGATAAATAAAAAGACTTATTAATCAAAAATAACAAAAGCAAAGAAAAATTCAAAAAGCGCCAAAACCACAGATAGACTTGTCTAAAAATAGACAAACCAGAAGTAAACAATGTTCCGTACATAATCCAATAGAAAGGTCAAAATTAAAATTAAGCAATAGCAGGAACACTGAGAGCAGTCACCAACACCTAATTTAAACAATGAATTCCATTGAACTGCCTGTCTGGGGGCAATTCCTAGATGGAGATTTACAGGTGGCCCTGCCTCTTAGGGAATCGCCCACAAAACACAAGGAATATTACAGAACACATACTTTCAAAGAGAAACATAATTACACAAAACTAAAATATTATGAACATAAAATAAATATTATAAACAGATAAATTTAAAATAAATACAAAAGACAAAAAGAAATAAACAAAATATAGAATATAAACTGGTAGACACAAAACTAGTATATTTGGAGCTATAGAAAAAATATACGTGAAAAAACATAATAGTGAATACTCTGATATAAATAAATAGGTAAAATGTGGCATCAGGTGAAGCTGCAGTTGTGAGAGCAACAAAAAAGCCTATTTAGCCTCTAACTATTTTTGGAGGTTTATTTGGATTAATAACAACACAAACTCACATTAAGAATGAAAATGACTCTGAATCTGTGAAACTACACGAAAGCATACTTTTTAATTTGGCTGTTAGAGACTGATATATAATAAAATGCTACAACTTTCTTTATTGCTTTTAACTACACTAACCTTGACCTTTTAACAAACGTAAAGCCTATTTAAGAAAATCTTGTATGGAATTTTTAGTTTATATATAATGATCTGTTACAATCTATATTATATATATATATATATATATAAATACTGTATATATATATATATATATATATATATATATATATATATATATACATATACACACACGTATATATGTATGAAGCTACAATAATTAATAATTCTACATAAGGAAAGGGATTGAATGTAACTCAAAGGTTAATTAAAAATAACTTAAAGCTTAAGCACTTGAGGTCTTTGCCTCATCTTACAGAAACTACCAACGTAATTTTCAAAGGAAGTTGATCAAGTGACATAGTGTGTCGATTATTAAAATGATTATTTAAATGATGTTATCATTTTATCTGTTTAATGAAATAAACATATTTTGCTGCATTTCATCTTAAAAATGATATCGTCATCATATGTAAATACGCGTTTTATGAAGTGGCACAGGTTGTGTAATATTATAACTGTATTGCAAGTTTACAGTGAGGTAGTTGTACTTATAAGCACAAACAGTTCTACAAAGAGCACTTGATGGACTGATTGATTGTGTTTATAGTTCTTGGGATGAAACTGTTACTGAACTGCGAGGTCCTTACAGGAAAGGCTCTTGAGCGTTTGCCGTTTCGGAGCAGTTCAAATAGGCAACATAGCTGAGGCAGCGTGTGCTGGATGCTGTATAATGATAATTCTCTTTCCAATCAGCTGCTGTCGAGCTGTGATTCCACACTCAGATACAGTGATATAAATACTCCGAGTGGTGCAGTGAGAGTAATATGGAAAAAGATGATCCGCTGTGGCAACACCTAATGGGAGCAGCTGAAATAAGAAGAAGAAGGTGCAGTGAGAGTAACAACGCTAAAGCAGCTATGGTATTTGGAATAGTTTGGCCATTAAATGGACCATTATATTGTTACAGGTTAATTACAATCTGTTGCCTTCAACTAATAAACAAAACGGGGTTAATTTCAGCGTATATGATAAAGCCACATCAGGGATGTGGATCTAAAAAAGAAAGGGAAACCACACTTGAACAAAAGCACTGCTTTGACGCTGGGTGCTGCCAGTTTGCAAAACTGAGTGGAGAATTTGTGTACGCCAGGGTTTGATCTAGTGTGAAAATGTGCGTGGTTTTATACCAATTTTTGGGTTTATACAGCACGATTTGAGCGTGGAAACGAGAGTATGGAGAGTATGCAACATTTTTGTGCAAACGCACTGTTTATACATGATGCCTCAGGACTCTGTAACTGCCTTTTTTGAAGATAGGGGAAAGTGTTTTTCTATGACTCTTGTTTCTAGCGAAACTCAAAACCATGGATTTTGTTGCTTTGATTTTTGCAAAGCATTTCCACAATGATATTACCATACAGTTATGTATTCAATAGACAGTGATTTATCATGTACACAGCATGGCAGTCAAAGCTTCTAATACAGGCAACAACAATATATTCTGCCCTTCATACAATAATCACAATCAAAAGTTGGAAAGAACACTGAATTCATAGCTACTTAAGCTTAGCCTCCTTGTATAATCTGTACTTGTAATGTGTTTTAGAACAGGGTTGAAATTTGAGAATCAGGTTGATGTTGCCTCTGTCAAATTTTAATACCCACTGGCATATGGTTAACATATGTTTGAGGATTTTGGTGACAGAATACAGGGCAATCTCTTATAAAATCCTCACTAGCACATCTGTCATATTTATTTTTAATTGTAATTTTCTATGTTTCCAATTCAAAAATTGTTTAAAAAGATGATCATCAAATATGGTTTCATAAAAATGAAAATGTAGACAGATGGCTGTTCTGCACCTGCACTAGAGAGGAAAATATAGGCATCAGTCTCCATTTTTGGAAATATAGGAAATATTAGTGAAATATTAGCAATGTTCCATTAGAATTGTTTCACTTTTACAGAATTCAGTTTGTTATATAAGATATGGCTGAATTATAGGTGCTCATATAGGGCATACTGCTCAAATAAATATTATAAAAAGGGAAGCAGAGAGATCTTTTAGTGTAGCAAAGATCTCTGTTTAGCATATATTATTCATAAGTTTTTCAATTTCATTTTGTTATTTATTGTGCCTTTGAGGATATCAGAGACAATTTACAGCCTCAAGCTCAAGGAAGACATTTATTTCTAGAGGTAATAAAGGTGACAGCACTGCTTATCTAACAGGGCAATGACATAATTCAAACAGAGACATAAGAACTGTGCTAATCGGCTAAAATAGTTTTTTCCTTTGTGTAGGGAGTTCTACTTAAACTTAAACAAGGTCACAGATTCAGATCCCACCTCTGGCTCAGTGAATAACTCTACATAAACCACTCAATGTATTACAGCTTTAGGAATATGGTTGTGTACATGTAGAAAAGTACTTTTATAAAACACAATTTACTGCTGAAGTATACAGTCCACTTTATAGTTTGCATTATATCAGTCAAAGTACTGCAATATAAAATACACAGCCTATATAAAATAAGTTAAAACCATCTTTCTCTGTCCATCTTTTCTTTTATTACCATTGTATACAAAAATAGTTTTCACAGATTCAGATAGTGTTTAGAATGGTAAAACTTACAAAATTCAAATTTTATCATACACCAAAATGCACAATGTCTTAAAAAAATGGCAAGCTCTTTTAGTAGGGTTTGGAAAAAGAAAATCTATAAACTAGCAGAAAACATCAGGTAACTTTGCATTTAACATGTATTGAGAAATCAACAAAGGCCACTAAGAGAAGGAGTAGAAACTGAATCTTATCCTATTCCACAAACTGCAGAAATACAGTACCTTCAAAACTTTTGAACAATAAAGCCAAAAGCATTACATAGATGTGGTACAGGGGTAATGGCAATCATCATTTCATCAGACCTCTCTGAATCTTAGAACTCCAAAATCTCAAAATAATTGACATTATAATATTTACAGAAATCAGTTTTTTAAATATCTTTTAAGAAACCAAATTGCCCATGTGAAGAATTGCTACCTCAAGTAATTGTATAATGAATTGTTAAATCTTCTTCTTCTTCGTTCGGCTGCTCCCGTTAGGGGTCGCCACTGCGGATCATCTTCTTCCATATGTTTCTGTCCTCTGCATCTTGTTCTGTTACACCCATCACCTGCATGTCCTCTCTCACCACATCCATAAACCTTCTCTTGGGCCTTCCTCTTTTTCTCTTGCTTGGCAACTCTATCCTTAGCATCCTTCTCCCAATATACTCAGGATCTCTCCTCTGCACGTGTTCAAACCAATGCAATCTCGCCTCTCTGACTTTGTCTCCCAACCATCCAACTTTAGCTGACCTTCTAATGTACTCATTTCCAATCCTGTCCATTCTCGTCACCCCCAGTGCAAATCTCAGCATCTTTAACACTGCCACCTCCTGCTTTCTGGTCAGTGCCATCATCTCCAATCCATATAACATAGCCGGTCTCACTACCGTACTGTAGAACTTCCCTTTCACTCTTGCTGATATCCATCTGTCACAAATCACTCCTGACACTCTTCTCCACCAATTCCACCCTGCCTGCACTCTCTTTTTCACCTCTCTTCCACAATCCCCATTACTCTATACCGCTGATCCCAAGTATTTAAACTCATCCACCTTCGTCAACTCTACTCCTTGCATCCTCACCATTCCACTGACCTCCCTCTTATTTACACACATGCATTCTGTCTTGTTCCTACTGACCTTCATTCCTCTCCTCTCTAGAGCATATCTCCACCTCTCCAAGGTCTCCTCAACCTGCTCACTACTATCACTACAGATCACAATGTCATCAGCAAACATCATAGTCCACGGGGACTCCTGTCTAATCTCGTCTGTCAACCTGTCCATCACCATTGCAAATAAGAAAGGCTCAGAGCCGGTCTCTGATGTAATCCCACCTCCACCTTGAATGCATCCATCACTCCTACTGCAGACCTCACCACAGTCACACTTCCCTCGTACATATCCTGTACAACTCTTACATACTTCTCTGCCACTCCCGACTTCCTCATACAATACCACAGCTCCTCTCGAGGCACCCTGTCATGCGCTTTCTCCAGGTCCACAAAGACGCAATGCAAGTCCTTCTGGCCTTCTCATTACTTCTCCATCAACACCCTTAGAGCAAACATCGTAACTGTGGTGCTCTTTCTTTGTATGAAACCATACTGCTGCTCACTAACCATCACCTCACTTCTTAACCTAGCTTCCACTACTCTTTCCCAGAACTTCATGCTGTGGCTCATCAATTTTATCCCCATGTAGTTACTACAGTCCTGCATATCCCCCTTATTCTTAAAATTCGGCACCAGTACACTTTTTCTCCACTCCTCAGGCATCCTTTCACTTTCCATGATTCCATTAAACAATCTGGTTAAAAACTCCACTGCCATCTCTCCTAAACACCTCCATGCTTCCACAGGTATGTCATCTGGACCAACGGCTTTTCCATTCTTCATCCTCTCCATAGCTCTCCTTACTTCCTCCTTGGTAATCCGTTGCACTTCCTGATTCACTATCTCCACATCATCCAACCTCTTCTCTCTGTCGTTCTCTTCATTCATAAGCCTTTCAAAGTACTCTTTCCATCTGCTCAACACACTCTCATCGCTTGTGAGTATGTTTCCATCTTTATCCTTTATTACCCTAACCTGCTGCACATCTTTCCCAGCTCGGTCCCTCTGTCTAGCTAATTGGTACAGGCCCTTTTCTCCCTCTTTAGTGTCCAACCTCTCATACAACTCATCATACACTTTTTCTTTAGCCTTTGCAACCTCTCTCTTCACCTTGTGCCTTATCTCCTTGTACTCTTGTCTACTTTCTGCATCTCACTGACTATACAACATCTTTTTTGCCATCCTCTTCTTCTGTATACTCTCCTGCATTTCCTCATTCCACCACCAGGTTTCCTTTTCCTCCTTCTTTGGTCCAGATGTCACGCCAAGCACCCTTCTTGCTGTCACCCTTACTACATCTGCTGTAGTTTCCCAGCTGTCTGGAAACTCTTCACTGCCACACAGTGCCTGTCTCACCTTCTCCCTAAACTCAACCTTGCAGTCTTTCTTTTTCAACTTCCACCATTTGATCCTTGGCTCTGCCCTCACTCACTTCCTCTTCTTGATCTCCAACGTCATCCTACAGACTACCATCCTATTCTGCTTAACTACACTTTCCCCTGCCACCACTTTGCAGTCTTCAATCTCCTTCAGATCAGCTCTTTTGCAAAGGATGTAATCTACTTGTGTGCATCTTCCTCCACTCTTGTACGTAACCCTATGTTCCTCCCTCTTCTTAAAATACGTATTCACCACAGCCATGTCCATCCTTTTGGCAAAATCCACTATCCTCTGACCTTCTTCATTCCTCTCCTTGACACCATACCTACCCATCACCTCCTCGTCTCCACTGTTTACTTCACCAACATGCCCATTGAAATCTGCTCCAATCATCACTTTCTGTTCCTTGGGTACACTGTTCATCACTTCATCCAACTCACTCCAAAAATCTTCTTTCTCATCCATTGCACACCCAACTTGTGGTGCATATTCACTAACAACATTCATCATCACACCTCCAATTTCCAGCTTCATAATTATTACTCTGTCTGACACTTTTTTCACTTCCAAAACACTCTTGACATACTGTTCCTTCAGAATAACTCCTACTCCATTTCTCCTCCTATCCACACCATGATAGAACAATTTGAATCCACCTCCGATCCACCTGGCCTTACTCTCCTTCCATTTAGTCTCTTGCACGTACAATATATCAACCTTCCTTCATTCCATCATATCGGCTAACTCTCTCCCCTTACTGGTCATACTGCCAACATTCAAAGTTCCTACCCTTAGTTCCACTCTCTTTACCTTCCTCCTCTCCTCCTGCCTCCAGACACGTCTCCCCCCCTCTTCTTCTCCTTCGGCCAACAGTAGCCCAATTTCCGCCAGCACCCTGTTGGCTAACAGTACTGGTGGCGGTCGTTGTTAACCCGGTGTTCGACCGATCCGGTATGGAAATTTGTATTGTTGTCTGCATATTGATTTGGCAAAGTTTTACACCCGATGCCCTTCCTGATGTAACCCTCCCCATTTATCTGGGCTTGGGACTGGCATGAAGAAACAGACTGGTTTGTGCATTCCCTTTGGCTGGGTTATAATGAAGTGTTAAATGAATGTTCATAATTTTCAGTGGCGCCTATAAACTATAGATGTACAATTGCTATGCATTAATGTTTATTTCCACTCAGGATAGAAGGATCTGGTGCCTATTCATTGGATGTAATGAAGAAACCAGGCCTGAATAGGGTGCCAGTCCATAAGATCATATTAACTTACATACCCACACTCTTTCTTATGACCTAAAAAATCTACATGTTTTTGGGATGTGGGAAGAAAATGCGAGTACGTGGATATATCCCCTGTCCAGAAACCTTAACAGTGCAGGAGTAAAAATATCACAATCTAATGTTCACATTATAACTACATATGTCACAATGCAAGGGATAAAATTTTTATTAGCCCCAATAATAAAAAAGTGAGATTAGAATTTGCTAAAACATACATGGATGGGGCAGGAAAGTTTAGGGAAAAAGTGGTATTGATATATTGAATAAAACTTAAGATAAATCTCAAGTGACAGCAAGAGAAAAGTATGAAAAAAAGACAAGCTTGAAGTGACGTAAACCACTTAATCTGTGAAATATTCTAAAGGCAGCATCCTGCCTTAGGCATGCATGGAAACAGTGACACTCATCTTTATTGGTAATATAATAGCTGATAGTCACTGCTGATTCAGGAATGTTTAAAAATAGCCATGTAAAATATTATTCTAGACTCACTGAGCAGCAGTTTTTATGACACCAGGACAGTTATCAAAATAACTTAACAAAGTAACCAAAGAATGTATTAAGCAGTAGTACAAGTATTTGATTGGTCAAGGTAGATTATAGATTTCAGTCAAGCCTGGATTTTACTTTCAAAAACGGCATAGAAATAACTGTGCTCCTAGGTAAAGTACCTATAAACAGCTGCATCAAAGAATTTACTAATGACAACTGGGCGAAAAGTTGAAGGCATTTAACATGGAAAGGATTTGCAACTAAATACTGTTCTACATACCTTTTTTTTAACATGTCCTAATACTTACAATATACGCACCCAAAATGGGAGGAACAACAAAAGTGAAATTACTCCAAATTTTAAAAACAAACAAAGATTTAGAACAATTTCTGAATTGACCAGTACTCCCTCTCTCGAGTGTATTCCCATAAAGCTTGCTTCACGGTCTTGGTTATTATTTTTGAGGCTCCTCTTTCTCTCCTACTGTCCGGTTTTATTGTCTCTATCTTTGAAAGCGACTCTCTCAGTGTGATCCTTTGCCTTTTCTCCTGTTAGCGCTAACACTGGCACTTGCACTTCCTTAACCAAGAAAAAAGATGCCAAACTGACTAATCACATTGCTCTGAGGAACTGAACACACACATAGACCCTAGTAGATCAATGAGTCTTCCTTTCAACTCACAAAACCATCCGTGTATTATTCTGAAATGTTTAAACCAATTTTATACTCACAGAGTACAAAATCTGATCCTGAAAGAATTGGTGGTAAAGGAGAACCAAAGTGGAATGCAAATTAGGGTTGAACATTATTATTAATGTTGATCCCATAGTTACAATTTAGTATTTTTGAGATGCTAAAAAAATCCACCATACATCCATTTTTCGCACTCCAATTATTTTATCATCAACATGCATAAAAGCTAATTTCAATATTTTTCAGGTCAAATGTATTTGTTCACAATTATGACATATAATAATTTGTCACACATTTATTTTTATTTTTTTTTATAAATTTAAAAATATTGTACTTGTTATCACAGTTTAAAATGAGTTTCAAAGGGCACAAGTCCACACATAATCACGAAAGCCTTAACACTGTTGATGAAAGAGAACTTCACAAACAAAAGTAATAAAATATGCAGCCTGAAGCTACACTGAGGTTACACTGGTTATTAATGTTGCACTTGTGGAAAATAATTGAACCCCACCCATGATAACTGCTATTAGCAGACAAACAAACAGGAAATGTATCATTACCTCAACAATAGTACCAACAATATACAGTATGATACATTTATTTACTTGAACTTTGATTTTGTTGTCACAAACATCTTAAAGCAAAACCTATGCTGCTTCAAAGTGTGTGCATTCAGTAAGATTTAGGGATTTAGATTTTCACATTTGGACTCATGACCCTTAAACTCCATTTAAATATACAGGAACAAGCAAGGTATTTTTTTTCAAATGTATTAAGAAATGCTTCTGTTTACACCACAATTGTGATTTTGATTAAATAACTTTGACTTGAAAAATACCAAAATTATCCTTTAATAAGAAAGCAAGTATACTGCTTTTACTGTGACAATTATTTTATTACAATTAGTTGTTAATTAATATTATAATAATTAATTAATTTTGTTAATTTTAGCAAACAAATTCCTCATATCTGTCACTGATTTGAGGAATGTTCATTATTTATGTATTGATTCTGCAAATGTAAGCCCTCCATTAGAGTTTCATTTAAATGGCTTTTATTTATTTGCCAGTTTGAATATTTGTGTTACTAACCACTTAACCAATTGCGATAAAAAAATCTTGTATTTCATTCCTAATTAGTTAAGTGCTATGATGTGCCACAAATATTGCTGAAAATGGAGAAAATAAAATCCTGGCCACAAAAAAAACTTAACTATAATGGAAGTTAATTTATTAATTTGATTAGGAAAGCAAAATATAAATAAGCCAAAATCTATATTTCAAAATTCAGTGTACAAAATAAAGGAAAAAGCGCAAAGCAAAATCTATACAGAAAGTTCAAAATTCAAAGAACAAAAATCCATAAAGAAAGTAAAAAATAAATTTAGGAAATTAAAAAAATACTATACATAGAAAATAATCATTAAACTTATAACAAAACCAAAGAATGCAAAATTCCAAATGTCATTCTGAAACAAGAGACTCCAAAAAAGAGTGAAAAACAACAACACAAGGTTAGGCAATGGCAGCAGGTGACTCTTACAGATCCCACATATTGCTGAACAGGTCTAATAGCAGCAACAGAGTTCAATTTACGGTATCTGGGTTCTTAGCCAACAAAGTACTAGAATTTGAACATTATCAGTAGCTTTGATAACCAGCTTTGGATCATCAAAGATGTCATTTGGTGAGGTATCTATGAACTTGGTCTGCCTGCTACTATAAGAGATGCCCCTTCAGTCTCAGCTTTCAAATCCCGACTGAAGACTCACTGCTTCAGTTTAGCATATCCTGACTAGAGCTGCTGATTAACTGCACATACACTATCTCTGTTGTTAGTTATTAGCATTAAAACATAAGTAATATGATAGTTATAATTTGTTACTAATCCTTACTTATTTTGTTTCTCTTCTCAGTACTCAAGTGAGGCACTTGGTGTCACTGCCCACCTGCCAAGTTGTTTTGCCTGCTTAAGATAAAGTCATCTCTGATAGAGGATTGCAGGAATTGTCGGGTAGAGGGATCTTTACATCGGATTGGCTGGCCCAGTACTGTCTATGCTACAAATATTGTTACAAATATTAGGTATGCCGACATCAAAAATAAACCAGAAGATTTTCAAACTTCCTGGAAGGCAGTTAGGATATTTGGATAATTAGAAATTGGTGGACTTTTCCAATTGGAATCACTGTTGGTATACACTCTATAACATCACTCTACAATAGGTAAAAATTCACAAAGATGAATCATCTATTTCAGGGAATCCAGGGGTATTCCACCTTCCACTATGTTGATATTATCTATTTTGTTCCAATTCTGTAGGTGTTTTGATTTGAAAATTAAATTGGCAACTTGGTTCTCCAGCATTCGAATTTGCTGTTAACGTCAGTTGATTGTCACTGGTTCAGCTAACTATTTAGAAAGGTTTATTTAAAGGCTTAGTTAGCACTTACATCATAGTCAGTTTAACAGTATGACTATTATATCTATTAACTAACCAATTACTATTTTGTGATCTTCTTGTTCTAATTGCAGTACAGTCATTTTGCTGAAGCAACCATTTGAAGCCATGGAGATATTCCTATACTCAACTTGACAAATGTTAAATCATATTCAAAATGGTATCATATACATGCTGTAGCCTCACTACATTGGACAGTTTCAGACTAGAATTTGTTATTTTTCCCTGGAAGGGTATCAGGGCAAACTGGCCCATTATAACTGTGATGCTGGTGTACTCCTCGTTGAACCCGGGTCAACGATAAACACAAATAAAAATGGTATGGTATGGTATAGATCAAAATGGACTAGGATGAGTGAGGATATGAAACAACAAGGGATGGTGCAAATTGCATTGCACAAATATTTGTAGCAAAAAATCTGGTGTTTATCAAAGGGCAGTCCATTTTCTCCAATAATAAACAAATAAATAATCCAATAAAAACAGTGTAATTTCTGGAGGTTAAAATCCAATAAACAAATTTCATCATTAAAACCAACAAGTCTCATTACATCCTTGTTAAACAGCGTTTCCTCTGCTCATCCTTTAAGGTCTCCTCAGCAGATTTACAACGTAGATACACACTGTTAAGCATGGATTGTGTTCTCACTGTCATCCCTCAGTGTTTGTGGGGACCCCATGAGCCATGCTTCCTTCTCCCACTGCTATCTCTTGACATCTGTGAGACTTCTCTGGGCGATCTGTTACTCATACTTCTATCCATTGCTCAGTAGGATTTTCTTTCCTAAATAGTGACTTACTCATACTGGTATTGCTCACTTATTCTGAGCAATAGTAACTGACAGTAGACTAGCTGTTGGAACAAGTTGCCCACCTAAAGGCCTTCTGTGTGGTCCCTGGAACTGGGTAATTTGTTGGTGTGAAATGATGCTATAGGAAGCCAAAATTTGTCCCGAGACTCAGGATTTCAGATATGCCCTATGTTTATTAATGCTTTTTTTTCTTATTTTTGTCATTTTTCTCCTTTTATCCTTGTTTTATTTCTGTTGAGCTGGGATGATAGATAGATAGATAGATAGATAGATAGATAGATAGATAGATAGATAGATAGATAGATAGATAGATAGATACTTTATTAATCTCAAGGGGAAAGATAGTATGGAGGAATATTTTGAACAAATTTAAATGAATCGATACTGAAATAAATGTATTGTGAATTGTAACCATACCTGTATATAAATGAAAACACAATGATATGTGAGCATAAATAGTTAAATGTGTTGTGTATATGTCTTTGCTGCGTATTTCTTAATGTATTTGTTTCTTCATTTATTTATTTCAGTCACAGTGCATGCCATATAAAATATTTCTTGAGATGAAAGCTGTCATTTCCACCCATGAAAAGTGAGAGGATGAGCACTGTGTTTTCATTGGTAAGTCATCAGAATGTGCGTAACTCTACGGCTAATAGTTGCTACATACTGTATATAGGCAGACACCATAGCTGCAAAATCCTGAGAGGATGATGAATTCATGGCTTCTTGAATTAAAGTAGGTGCTTCATGCGTTAATTCTGGACAGCTTTTTTTGCACATAGTCACAACTTCAAGCATGTGCTTTGCTTGCATTGGGAATATTGTAGCTATTAGCTATGTGCCAAGTTGTTAATTAGCCTATTTCTTATTTGTTTCTGTTTAGGGAAAGGTTTCTGCTTCTTTTCTAGTTTAGTTATTATTTGAAGTATTTTGTTTCATAATTTTCTAAATTTATTTTCTTAATTCATAATGCAATTATTATTTTATTATATAAAAAGGCAGAACTAACACACAATCCAGTTTTATAACCCAGAACCTTTAAATGTGATTTTAATTTTGGTTATGATTGTTTCCAGCATGGAAGAGCCACTAATGTAGCCACTTAGGTTCACTCTTATGGAGTCATTTAAATGTTCATCTGTCAGTCTTGTTCTGAACTTTGATTTCATGACATTCATGTTAGAAAAGTCAGACTCAGAGAGGTATGTAGACTCAAACAAAGTAGATATTTTCAGTGCTGCTTGGTGAAGATTCTTATAGTTATCTGGCTCTACTAAGCTCCAGAAATGCTGAGAATGCTGTTGAGACTTTAACTGCACATTATTTTGAAGGTTTATTAATATATCTATACTAATAAAAGGCAAAGCCCTCACTGACTGACTCACTCATCACTAATTCTCCAACTTCCCGTGTAGGTAGAAGGCTGAAATTTGGCAGGCTCATTCCTTACAGCTTACTTACAAAAGTTAGGCAGGTTTCATTTCGAAATTCTACGAGTAATGGTCATAACTGGAACCTGTTTTTTGTCCATATACTCTAATGGAGGAGGCGGAGTCACGTATCGCGTCATCACGCCTCCTACGTAATCACATGAACTAAAAACAAGGAAAAGATTTACAGCACGAGTCAAACGCGGGAACGAAGGTAAATGACATTAATTTTTGAGTGTCTTTTAATACTGTGTAAGCATACATATTAACACATGTGCAATTAAACGTGTGCATTTACGGGGTGATTTCTCAGGCTTAAAAGCTCGCCTTTTATTAAAAAGGTAAATGCTAACTGTTTTCATTCTGAAGGGCACAAACCACGTTAGATTTCAGCCGTTAAATGCGCAAAAATGTCGGTACACCAGATAAATAAGCGCAACATATTATCAGTTGTATTGTATGCTTACAATACATATAGAAATGTGTTAATCGTTAACTAATAGTATGGGATGGTGTTTTTCGACTCGCGCCTTGATTTAAACGATTCCATGTCTTGGTGGGTTTGCGTAGCTTATTGTCAATATCTTTACACCTGTTTTTAAAACTTATTGACTGAAACGGGCTTTCACGAAAAAAGCTAGGGCTTTGCTACAGGATACACCCTCCACAAGTTAAGGAAGTAAAAATAAAAGGTATATATTTCTGTTTTATTTAAACCTTTTAAGTTCGTGTAAGCATACATATTAACACATGTGCAATTAAACGTGTGCATTTACGGGGTGATTTCTAAGGCTTAAAAGCTCGCCTTTTATTAAAAAGATAAATGCAAACTGTTTTCATTCTGAAGGGCACAAACCACGTTGGATTTCAGCCGTTAAACAAGCAAAAATGTCGGTACACCAGATAAATAAGCGCAACATATTATCAGTTGTATTGTATGCTTACAATACATATAGAAATGTGTTAATCGTTAACTAATATTATGGGATGGTGTTTTTCGACTCGCGCCTTGATTTAAACGATTGCATGTCTTGGTGGGTTTGCGTAGCTTATTGTCAATATCTTTACACCTCTTTTTAAGACTTAATTTAAAAAGGTTTTCTTTTCTTCGTAATTAAAATTTAAAACCAATACTTCACCGCTGCGAAGCCCCTCTAGCGCTGACGTCCGAGGTTCGATTACCGTAAGCGAGTGCAGTGAGTGTATATATGTGTGTGTATGTATGTATGTATGTGTGTATATATATGTATTTGTGTGTATGTGTATCTATGTATGTGTATATGTATATATGTATATGTGTGTGTGTATGTATGTGTGTATATATATGTTGATATATATCTATACTAATTAATAAAAGGCAAAGCCCTCACTGACTCACTGACTGACTGACTGACTGACTGACTCATCACTAATTCTCCAACTTCCCGTGTAGGTGGAAGGCTGAAATTTGGCAGGCTCATTCCTTACAGCTTACTTACAAAAGTTAAGCAGGTTTCATTTCGAAATTCTACGTGTAATGGTCATAACTGGAACCTGTTTTTTGTCCATATACTCTAATGGAGGAGGCGGAGTCACGTATCGCGTCATCACACCTCCTACGTAATCACTTGAACTAAAAACAAGGAAGAGATTTACAGCACGAGTCAAACGCGGGAACGAAGGTAAATGACGTTAATTTTTGAGTGTCTTTTAATACTGTGTAAGCATGCATATTAACACATGTGCAATTAAACGTGTGCATTTACGGAGTGATTTCTCAGACATAAAAGCTCGCCTTTTATCAAACACGAGAACAAAGGTAAATGACGTTAATTTTTGAGTGTCTTTTAATACTGTGTAAGCATGCATATTAACACATGTGCAATTAAACGTGTGCATTTACGGGGTGATTTCTCAGGCTTAAAAGCTCGCCTTTTATTAAAAAGGTAAATGCTAACTGTTTTCATTCTGAAGGGCACAAACCACGTTGGATTTTGTAATGATAGTTGATTATTAAGGTCTATTAAGGGATACGTACAGAATGATTAGTAATGCTTGTGAATGCCGATGCAAGTAGGAGAATGGGCGTGAACTAAAGAACGATTAGTAACTTGTACAGTAAATATCTCTAAAGTCTGTCTATTAAAAAGGTATCATATCTTTCAATCGTGTGTATTGATTAAACTACGAACCTAACAAGATCACTACATGGTGTCAGCAGTGGCGGATTGCAAGAGGAATGTGAAGAAGAGGTTCAGCTTTTGAACGAGTCGCGTGTCTGTTAGTAACCCGAAAACGTGATCAGAAAGCGCTAAGACGTTCTAGCAAAAGAGAAAAACAAATATGTTAGGATTACAGCCCCCACCAAATCTACAGTTAAAGGGAAATGTAGCTGAAAATTGGAAAAGATTTAAACAGAGATTCGAGTTGTATCTTGCTGCAATTGAAGCAGATAGGAAAAGTGAAAAAATTAAAGTGTCTATGCTTCTACATGTAATTGGTGAAGAGGCGCTAGAGGTGTATAACAATTTTCAGTTTGAAGAAGATGGAGACAATATGAAATTGAACAAAATAGTTGAAAAATTCGAAACGTATTGCAACCCAAAGCGCAATGTGACGTTTGAGCGGCACAAGTTTTTTTACATGTTTCCAGAAAAGCGGAGAAACAATAGAGCAGTATGTGACGGAATTGCGTAATAGGAGCTGTTCTAAGAAGAAACCGTCAAGACATCAAAGGACCAATAACCTCTAATCAGAACACTAACACCAGCGAAACAAATATTAACGAGAAAACAAGTATAAATCAGGAAAGAACATCTCAACTGCAAACACAATTAACCAGAATATCAAAATGTCAAGTAAAGCCACCAGAACGACTCATTGAGACATGTTGAGGATTAAAGGAACATTTTCAATTAAGAAATGCTGAATTCCTTTAACAGTTGTTCTTTTTATACATAGTTTGAATGCTGGATGTATGCCTGAAATGTTCTGGATAGTTCAGTTGTTTGAAGTGATCAAGAATTAAACGTGTGCATTTACGGAGTGATTTCTCAGGCTTAAAAGCTCGCTTTTTATTAAAAAGGTAAATGCTAACTGTTTTCATTCTGAAGGGCACAAACCACGTTAGATTTCAGCCGTTAAACGCGCAAAAATGTCGGTACACCAGATAAATAAGCGCAACATATTATCAGTTGTATTGTATGCTTACAATACATATAGAAATGTGTTAATCGTTAACTAATAGTATGGGATGGTGTTTTTCGACTCGCACCTTGATTTAAACGATTGCATGTCTTGGTGGGTTTGCATAGCTTATTGTCAATATCTTTACACCTCTTTTTAAGACTTATTGACTGAAACGGGCTTTCATGAAAAAACTTAGGGCTTTGCTACAAGATACACCCTCCACAAGTTAAGGAAGTAAAAATAAAAGGTATATATTTCTGTTTTATTTAAACCTTTTAAGTTCGTATGCATAGCCCCATTTGGTTGTTTAAGTTTTTTTTTTTCTTCAGTAATATTTAATCTCCTTAAAGAAAAACAAGATATGCATTTTACTTTTTTTGTATCTCTTTAGTAATATTTTAGTGTTAAAGGATAACGAGTATTTAAACCTTTTATGTTACTTTATAAAATTAATAAGAAAGCTACATATTTTGGCAGCTGCTGCTTTAATTTTCAATGAAATGAAAAAAGCTCTCCAATAGAAAACCTCAATGAAGAAGAAACAGTTTGCACTATCTAAAAACGAGAAACCCTCATTTATAAAGGTTTGCTGCAGATGACTTAACTGAAAATAAATGAATAGTTCCTATGTGTATAATATATATTTATCTATTTGACTTATGCCTTTATTCCAGCAACTTGCAACATCTGAGGTACAATTTGTTACATTACTTTGGTTTTTTGCAGCACAGGCAGGTGAAGTGACTTCCTCAGGGTCACACAGTGGTGTCAGTACCACGATTTGAACTGACAAGCTCCGGGTTTGCTTAAATATTACTGAAGAATGAAAAAAAACGAAACTGGGCAAATGGGGCTATGCATACAAATGTCCATCCATCCATTATCCAACCCGCTATATCCTAAATACATGAGCCAATCCCTGCCAACACAGGGCACAAGGCAGGAAACAAACCCCGGGCAAGGTGCCAGCCCACCGCAGGGCGCACACACCCACACACACCCACACACCAGAGACAATTTAGAATCGCCAATGCACCTAACCTGTATGTCTTTGGACTGTGGGAGGAAACCAAAGATATGTGTATATGTAGATATGTATATATATGTATATATGTATATGCATATATATGTTTACATAACCTCTTTAACATACTACTTCTCCGCTGCGAAGCGCAGGTATTTTGCTAGTAATATATAAAATCCAATGTCTCTCTGTCTGTATGTCTGTCCGTTTTTCACGAGAGAACTACTTAACAGATTTAGATCGGGTTTCTTTCTATAATTTGCTTGAACATTCCGCTTCATTTTGCGACTTCTATCATTTCACTATGTATCGTATTTTGCTTGCGGTACCGATTTATTTGCACGAATCCGAGAAAAAGGCAGCAGGCCGAGGGGAGAGGCCTTCCTTACTCACTCGCCAGCTTCGGGGGGCGTGGTCCTTAACTCCTCTTAGCTAGCAAATGAGAGAACAATTGAATTCAACTTTGTTTAATATTTAAAATGAAGTGTTACTTAGGTCTTGATGAGTTTGAGTCCAGATATTCTCTTAAGTGTATGCCATATTGAAAAGATAGATTGCAATTCAGATTGTAGATCGTGATATGATTGTTTTGGAAAGATCGCCCACCCTTAATTTGACTAATCAAGTTTTCAAATTTATGTAGGATTCATTAACCCTTTGGCGAGCTACTTGGAAAGGGGCTGCGAGCTACCAAAAGCTCGCGAGCGTCATGTTGGAGACCCTTGCTCTAAAGGCTATCACATAGTGTGTGTGAGCTACAGCAATATATGATTTCTACAAGACTGTCAGCCAGCACCAGATAACTCTCTGATCAAAATATTTAATATTTATCTACTTTGCCCATATGGCATATAATGCTTTTTTTGTTTTGTTTTGCAAATCCCCTGGGAGGTGGCATGAATGATTTTGTAAGGTAAACTTTCACAAGCATCCATACCTATAATATCTTGGTCTTTAAAATGTTTAACAAGTAAATGGAGTTTAATTTCTGGAAAATATCCAAATACAGTAATGGATAACCTATTCATACAAAGCATTATTTAAACAAATTTCCTTCTACTCAAGTGTGAAACTGACAAATGTATTCCATGAAGACATATTCAAAAACAGTTTACATTGGTCCTATGCTATGATTTCAGTTTTCATAATTTAGAAGGATTTTGTTAGTCAAGGAAAACTAAAGTTTTTAGCATAATTTCAATTCAAGTCTCACTTTCTATTTTACCCATTTGCTTTTTATGTTTCATTTTCTTTCCTTGTTTGCTTTGGACTGAATTTTACATAATTGGTTTGGATTGTGTGCACTGACAAAAACCTCTTCTATTATGGTGTCAGAAATGATTTTAGCTTGCATTGCTAAATTGGCTCAGTATACTGTAAATAAAAATATGCGTGTATCCTGTCACAGACTAGCATCCTTTGTATTGGTGATTTTTACCAGAATAAAATTTTGATTTTGTCTGGTAAACCAGAGTTTCTAAATGTTAAAACTGTAACCCTTTGCCATTAGATGCCACAACTGTTGCTCCTACTTATGCCTTTGTATGATTGTATTATGTATGATTCCTTGCCACATGATTCTTATAGATCTACTAGTAGGGATGATTCTGCAAAATATTTAAATCTGGTGTGGACGTGGCTATAAGTGCTGATAAAGCTGTTTTTTTAATTTTGTGCTTACTTTCTCCCAGAGATACACTCAACTGCTCCCTACCCAATCCACCATACAGTTTTCTAATGAACTGGTCTCCAAAATAAAATAAAAAAAACATTTTGACAAAGAATTTCTATGTTAATGAAAATAAATCTGCTGTGGGCAGCACGGTGGCACAGTGGTAGCGCTGCTGCCTCGCAGTAAGGAGACCTTGGTTTACTTCCCTGTGTGGAGTTTGCATGTTCTCCCCATGTCTGCGTGGGTTTCCTCCGGGTACGCTGGTTTCCTCCCACAGTCCAAAGACATGCAGTTTAGGTGCATTGGCGATCCTAAATTGTCCCTAGTGTGTGCTTGGTGTATGGCCGTGTGTGTGTGTGTGTGTGTGTGTGTGTGTGTGTGTGTGTGTGTGTGTGTGTGTCCTGTGGGTGGGTGGGGTTTGTTCCTGCCTTGTGCCCTGTGTTGGCTGAAATTGGCTCCAGCAGATAAACCATGACCCTGTGTTAGGATATAGCGGGTTGGACAATGACTGACTGACTGAATAGATCTGCTGTATTTCTCTTCACTTCATAGAAAAAGAAGTGTGCTCGAGCCTTCGTTATAAATTAACTTCAACATGGATATCCTTTATTTACACCAACTGAAGGAGCCCCACATGCTTTGTTCAATGCAATATGACCGACTGAAGAAATCTAGAAGAGCAGTATCTTTTCATTAAGGTGCATTTAGAAAACAAATTTAAATGTATTTTAATTTACACCAATCAGTATACAGATAAATGGTATACTTTCTACAAAAGCTCCTTATATTATTAGTCATTATGTCCAAAATTAGATAAACATATTAAAAGACCTAAGTAAATATCTGGTTAAAAGAAATAAGACTTCTTACGTGTAAACTGTTACAAAAGACCAAAATATAAATTAAAAATGCTATATGTGATCTCATTTTCTAATTTAAATGTGCTGGTACAAATGAAGTCAGGTTTTTCTAGATAAGCACTTTTTTCTTTTCCCATACAATTACATAAATGTGTTAACATAGGTTTGAGCAACTATACAAAGTCTTTACCATCCGGAAAATAACAGGACACTCATCACTAACACACAAGGTCAATACATTTCCTTCTTACTTCTTACTTAATGCTAGCTGCTTCTGTCTGAAATACAATTTAGTTTGGCTGGTGAGCATTAAAAAACATTGCAGTAAGCTTCAAGATCCTGCTTTCTCTAGACTGTACTTTGTCATATCTGTCACAGCTCGGAGAACTTAACTTAAGACATTATGATCTGATTTTAATACGTAAACAAGACAGAATTTTTATAATGTAATGGTTCTTGTTCATTATCATAGCAAGAAAACTTTATACTGGATAATTCATACAGTACATATTTGTATTCATTCGTTTTAACAATGTTTCTGCTTGTTATTGTAGTTGAGGAATATTCCAATTAAATTTAATTAATTTAATCAAAACTGGCTGGGGATTCTAAAGTGTACTGTTTTATTATGTTGCCTTTTAGTTTTTAGTAAAAAAAAAAAAATTGACCATTGAAGCTGCAAGTTTTATTATGACCAGTCTGTCAGGTTGAATTTTGTCCCCTTTTGAACTTTTTGTATGACAGTACATTTTCCTTATTTATAAGCTTTGGCAGAAAAGTTTAAATGTTCTTGTTGGCTATTTTTTGCATGTCTAGGATTTTCAGTTAAACATTTAGTACACCTGAGTATTCATGAAGTTAAGTTGATGTGGCTGTTATAAATTCTTTTATAATGGGAGTCTTTTGCTCAATAAACACACCCAGGTGCAAATAATAAGTCCTACAAAAGAAACCACTCATTACTCTTCACTCATAAAGAGGCCCCTTCAAAGGAAATTGCCTGCAGTATATGGAATAAAATAATAGCAAAATACTAATGAGGCAGCAAGAGAGTGAATGCACCCTTGAGGGCAAATGTGTCACAACATTAACATATAGCTTTATTAATGTTCATAATAGAAGTTAGAATTTAGATAAACATGAAAACAAGAAGTCATTCTAAGAAGACGAGTTCATTTACACCATATAAAAAAAAAGATTTAAACATAGCTGGAAAGTTTGTGTACAAACGCTGGACGTTTGCGTATTCCTTTAAGTAACATATCACTGTATGGATGGTTTAGTCATGTTTAATTATTAACTTGATGTGTTCATTTACATTTTGGAATAGTTTTGTATATAAAAACCAATATATAAAAAACACTTTTAAGTAGGTTTTAAGTTGCATACAAAGTTTAATATGTCTGATTCCTTTTATAGTATGACACTTTGATAAAGTGTTGAATGTCATTGATGTATTGTGACTTTATTACTAAAGCAGTCCACCTGTTAGATGGTCTGTAAGTTTATTGCAAAATCTGATCTTCTCTCAGATTTTTGCCCACTTTGTGGCCTGCTTTCTTTTGGATTATTGATGAATGAATGTATTTTTATCAAGGTAACAATGTGCTATATTTTTCTGTCTCATTGTTTCTTGTTTTTGTTTTTTTTTTTTATACATTATGTCCAGTTTAACATATACATATGTTGTGAAGACCAGGGCACCCCTGCCACCCCAACCCGACATAAGCAGGCACCAGTTCAGTCCAACACAAAGCCTTTTATTCAGGGAAAGGCACCCGACCCGGAGCAGTCTCCAAGGACTGATGCCAACAGTCACAAGCACAGTAAACTGTCCCTTTCTTCCATAGCCTTGCAGCCTCAGTCTCTGTCGTCTTGTTCTTCCTCTTCCTCCTCCTCTTCTTCTTCTTCTTCCTCTTCCACAGGCAAGCTTCACAAGCGTTGTCCTCCGACTCTGGCTTTTCTCTGTGAGGCAGCTGGCTTCTTTTTAAAACACAAGCTGGAGCACTCCAGGTGGTTGGTTAGGGAGGTCTGGAATTGCTCCCAGGTGTGGGTGAAGCCTAAAGTAGGACTCTCCAGCTCCCACAGCTCCCCCTGGTGGCATCTACGGAACCCAACGAGATGGGGACAGCAAACAGTAATTCCTATATACAGCCCTGTGGGAATCCGAGGTGCAGTTATAATTCAGGGGGGCTGCCAAGTAATAGTTCGCGAGACATAGCACCCTTTGGAAGCCCTTTCCCCCTGTCCTTACATTTTGGAGGCATCCTGGCCAGGTAATGGCACCGGCCGCAATCTGTCACAATGTATATAGTATCATTACATTGGTAATCACACCCTTGATCAATTCTGTAATTTTACTGAATAACAAATTCTGATTTTTTGTCTTCTGTGATATTTTTTATTTCAAAACACTGAAAATGCAAGATTTTTTTTTTTAATGTGACATTGTTTGTGTAAAATTCAAACAAAAATGGAAAATTTGAGAACTGTAAACTCCCAGCCAAAAATCAAACATGTCCAAATTTTAAGGCATTTTGCTCCCTGATAATTATATTATCATCCTATAATTACCCAATGTTGTTACAAGGATGCTATCCTGGTGTGGTCAGCTAAATGCCAAACTAAGCTAAAACTGTATTTCTACTGATTTTTGTTAGGTGGGTGGGCAGTCATTTGTCCAGACCCTGCCCACCAGCAGCCATACCCCTGTAATTGCAATTCCTGTTTTTGTGTCACTTTCATTTTAAAAGGAGCCTGGCAGGAAGGTGTTTGAGATATTAGTGATGTTATCATTGTCAATGATAACAGGCTGTCACTGACAGTGAACACCATACCTTATTACTAGGTGTGTAGCCATCGTGATACCATGTGGCACCAATGTTACACGAGGATACTAGTTGACAGCGGGAAATATGCCTAAAGTACTTTAGTGCCATATATCATCCCGTCCCCAATTATGATGACCATGGCCCATATATATCAAACTCTCAGAATTACTCTTAGGAATTTTACTAAATGTCACACTAGGATAAGAATTTGTCAAACCTCAGAGTAGGAGGTAAGAAGTATTTACAAAGCATCTTGGTCCCATCCAAGCTAATAGTAAGAATTCAAATCTGAAAATAAAAAACATCACAATTTTACAGGACCTCTTGTCACAAATTGCCAATCACAATGATATTTTGTATTTTTCTAATAATAATGTTAATGCTTCACCAGAAAGATAACAATAATAATAATATCAGGGCGTCACGCTGCCACCATTGTAGTGCTACTGCCTTGCAGTAAGTTCTACGTGGGTTTCCACTGGGTACTATCACGTAGGTGTCCTGCCACTCCTCAAAAACATGTAGGTTAGGTGAACTGGCAAATTTAAATTGGCCCTACTATGTGCCTGGGCGTGTGTGTGTGTGTTTGTGGATGTGGGTTGTTCGCCCTGTGATGGACTGACGCCCTGTCCAGAGTTTATTCCTCCCTTGCACACCCAGGCTAGCGAAGATAGGCTCCAGCCAATCTGCTACCCTCCATGACCCTGGTCTGGATTAAGCAGGTTAGAAAATGACATGACATGACATACTAATAATAATAATAAAAATAATAATAATAGTCAAAGTCATAGGAGAATAAGAAAGAAATCATAATAAGCTAGGATACTGTGCTAAGCTGCATGTAATTATTGTCACTTAATTGCAACAATATCAAGAATAATACTGTAATGAGCATCGAGATGTAAACACCAAGACACACACACTGAACAAGTGTTAAGCCTGATATCAGGCTTGTTTATTTAATAGTGAATGATCCACAGCCACAATTTCAAAAGAATCACCTTCACACTTATGGCCATGGGCAGTCCTAGTTTTAGTTGAAGCTGTAAGTTGCATCACTATTCCAGTGTTCTGTTCATCTTCCACAGTCACATGTCTTGTCCTTCGCTGTGAATACACCTTATCTTCTGAGAGGCTGTATTTATCTAATGCCCCAGAGGCTCTGCCTACCTTCTCTAACCTTCCTGAGATTGTATAATGTAACAGAAATGTTTCAGGAGTTTGTGGAATGCAAAGCTCAGTGTACCTTTGTGACATTTTGCTGTCATCGCCTATCCAGCCCCACTTATTTTCAGGGAAATATGTTGACTACTAAGGTACAGTTTGAATACTTAAACACCTAGGCACTAATATTGTGATATCATCTGCAACTCACAAATGCGTGGTCATCCAGAATTTGGAAAATGATCTATAGTGCGTGCCGGTTGCATGAATTCAGCTTGCTCTAATATTAACTGAAGCAGAATAGTGGGGAAATGTATAATCAGCATATTACCTCAAGTGTTGTGAGGGTGTTCAAAGTTTGGTAAAAAATTAGAAAAAAGGGTTGGTTGTGACATACACAAATCATTGCTGTTCTAAAACTGTATTTTCTCTATGGCTAAAACTTCACCAACACTTTCATTTTGGCTGACAGTGCATGGCTTCTCCTTGTAGACGGATCGATCGTGTAACAAGATTTATTACAAATATTATTCCATCTTTGTCAGATATACATCTTCTTACTAGTTCATTGTTTCCATTTTCCAAAACATTTGGCCTTTCGTGGAATGTGCATGCCAATCTCTTCCTGAACGCCATGTTCTGGCATCTCCTAGCGAGTAAAAATAGCTCACAAGCTCTCCTAAATCCTTGTTACGTTAGGAGTAGTTTCCTAAATTTGTAAAAATTGATAAAATACTGTTATTTCTACTCCTAAGAGTAGGACCACATTTGTGTCACTCTGATGATTTTGAGCCTTTGTGGACCGTTTTTCTACTCTAAGATGCTTGATAAATGCAAGCACAGGTGTCCAGGAGATATAACAGAAGGCTTGGGTCTGGAATAGCAGGGATGTCTATGGCTGTTAGGGGGCGCTCCAGAAAATGACCCCAGGGGCTCCATCGCCCATTTTGACCCTGGAAGTAATAGCTGATGTTCCCTCATAATTTGTTGTAAAAAGGGACTTTTAATCACTATGACTTTGGGATTAGGGCCACACCCCTTGAAATTCACAGCTGACTTTCCTTTTATGTGGCATATTAATTATTTCTTTTTCTACCATTGATTCTGTGTTTTTGCACTAATCCAGAATAAGGTATAAGTACTGTATATCCTTAAAAATAAGTGGAATCCATCTGTACAAATGTATCCCCGGCTTTATGTTCTTCCCAAAAGTACACATAAAAAGACACACTCTTCTGGGCAAGGTGTGCCGGTATAATGCTAAAAAGTGGAGCATTTGTTAAATTGCCAGCTACATTATTTTTCTTCCCTTTTCCCAGCCTTTGTCAGCATTTAATATCTACAGGGAGCCTTCATTTAATATAATATTACAACAGCTATTTAAGATTAGTTTTAACTATGCTTGCCATCTGTTGCTCAGCCTTCTCTGTTGTGTGATCCATCTTCCTAAAACCCATATGAGAGTCTGGCATAATTTGAAATCTCATTTTGATGAGGAAAAAAAAGCCATTTTCCCCTTTAACCACATTCATGCTGTAGTTTGGATTGAACAGCTGTAAGGCGTCATGTTGTTGTACGTGTTTATCAGAGAAATTAATTTGAAAAGACTGAACAAAACAATATTTTGGAGAGCAAAAGATCCATTTGTGGATTGGTGTGCCAAAACACCTGTGAACGGGCGCTGTGCCTTTAGTTTAAGAGAGCTGCATAATTGAGCCTTTATGCTTCACAGGTGGCTCTTATGAAAGTTACAAAGGGCACAGCTGCTGAATTAATAGGTCCCATAAGGCAGGCAAAAAAAGTGCCATCCAGTGGCTTTAAATATGTACTGCAGTACATAAGACCTTTTACAGCAATTAAAGAAATTATCCCTTAACATTGTTATGTTTTAGCTCACATGAAGCATTGTTTCATATGTGACGACAGTGAGAGGAAAAAATGCATATGACAGAGTAGAAATAAAAATACACAGTGATCACCTTTAACAAGAGACAAGAAAAACAGGCAAAAGATATGAGCAAGGAAAGGAAGAAAGAAATAGATATGGTAAAAGATGATGTATAAAAACAAAAACAAAACAATAAAACTTGAAAAAAACACTCCTACGTTCAACTTCATATATGGGAATAGTTGGTC
Source organism: Erpetoichthys calabaricus (assembly GCF_900747795.2). Lineage (NCBI taxonomy): Eukaryota > Metazoa > Chordata > Cladistia > Polypteriformes > Polypteridae > Erpetoichthys > Erpetoichthys calabaricus. The sequence continues at coordinate 124,343,088 of NC_041394.2, forward strand.
GGGCGTCATCCTGCCAGTTAATGTGCCACACGCGTGTCCTTCAAATAAAAAGCAGCGCTTGCAAAGCTGCCAAAGTATCATGCAAAGTCCTCTTTTTGATTATGTTTTCTGATATTCTTTATATGAAAAACATTTATATGTTACTTATATAAAAGCCAGATGGAATGTTACTTACCTATTTACCTTGATTTATTTACTTATTTTCCTATAGCGTAAAGTCATAAGTAGACTGCAGAGCTTCCTGTGTGCGGTCATAAGAGTGTGTCAATGTCGCACCCTAATACGAGTTCTTTTTCTGCAGTTATATTCTTGAATAAAAACACGCTTCTTTTGCTATACTTGTACCTTTTGTGAAAGTATTTATTTGATACATTTTGTCAATTATTACTAAAACATGAAAAATGTTTCTGTTTTACGGATATGTTTACATAGATTGTTGTAGACACGGAACATACATGAAATGCATGTATTCCAAATAACGCTATATAATTTACCCTATATAACTCTCGGCAACTCACACACAGGTAAACAGACTTGAGATGAGTGAACTTTCTGCCCTATCTGCTTCGGGGGGGAGGAGGGGTGGATAGGATAGCAGGCTGCTTGCTGCTTATCGACACGTTTACAACACAAAAGACGCTGACAGAGAGGTGCGAAGGGATTTAATGTGGGCCTGGATTACTAGTTTTTTCGTAGGCTTTGGTAATTCTAGTTTTAAGGTAGCACAGGTAGTCCAGATCCTCCACGATAGCAAATACATGCATGCTGTAAGAAGAAGGTTTGCTGTGCCTCCCAGCACATTTTCCAGAGCATGGAGGAGATACCAGAAGATGGGCTGTTACACAAGTATAGCTGGGGGACATGCAGTCCAGTCAATGGCATCAATGCTTCCTAACTGGGCAGATTGATATAGTAATGCGTGAGTCACTGTCCTGAACCCGAAAGACGACTATGAATCCAAAGACTTCTAGAAAACCAACTTTATTCCAGTCAAAACAGGAACAGTCAGGGTATTTATGCAGATGGGAACTACTACTTCAATACACACAGACACAGCAAACAAGCAAAGATGGGGCCAGGTTGTACTGTTCCCTGCATCACCCATCAGGTAGCTGACGTGTTACGCTGGGAGGCTGTGACCTTGTAGTTGCCTTTCTGGTGCTGCAAACCTGCAGTTGCCTTGGCAATGGACAAGCAACCCTTGATAGACGTGACCATTGCTATTCGGCGTACAGCACTGTTGGGGAGGGTCTCAAAAGAGTTAATTGATTTGGTGTTGGACTGTGATGATTAAGCGTTCCTTTAATTTTTTGAGTAGTTTGTATATATATATATATATATATATATATATATATATATATATATATATATACAGTATATATTGTCACACACGTGCGACTAGGAAGACGTTGTATGGACCAAGCAAAGGTAATTCCATGCCAGGCCAGGGGTGGCTGGGTGCACTAAACTTTCTCCTGTTATCTCTGCAGACCAGCCGCGGGAAAACCTGTCTGATTTAGAACAGAAGACATCACTTCCAGTTCCGGCACCCAGAAAAATATCACTTCCGGTTCCGGCGCCTAGAAGATTACCACTTCCGGCACCTACTCTGACTAATGAAGACCATCACTTCCGGTTCCCTTACATCACTTCCTGTCTTATCCCTTAAAACCCCCATCTTGACAAACCATCGACAGTTCTGTTTTGGACTCGGTATAGAGAACATCTCTGTATTTAAAAAGACTCTTTTGCAGCCAGGAATAATATATGGGTGGCTGCCCCAAACCTTTTTAAGTGTGTCGAGTCTATTCATTTTATAATATATAAAATATGAATATAAGTTCTATGAATAACACTATTGAAATTTATCTGGTCTTGTAGTCAACATGATTGCTTCACCCTGTACTAAATAAAACAAGTACAGAAAATGAATGTGTGTGTTACTGTATAGGCACTTTTCGTTGGTGGACATTTGCACCAGAATGGATAGCCTCACATGTGCATGAGTGCACCATGTAAAAAACTAGCATCTCTAACTAAATTAATGAATGGATGGACTTATGTGTGCATCACTCAGCAATATTATGGAATGATGTCTACACCTATTTTTTTGTTGTAATAATCTTGTTTTATTTTATAGCTTATAAAAGCAGTTAAGAAGATAAAAAATGATTACTTTTTTCTCCTTTGGCTCTTTTTTTCTTCTCTTGAGTAAAATTCCTCAAAGAAACTGAAAATTGAAGATTACAAATGTTACTTTAACACTAAAAAGAAAGCACAATCTTACCTTTATGTCACATCAGTTCTGCTGTATTGTTCTTTTTATTGAGGGATATAATCATTTTAATAAAAGACAATATTCTCCCTTATTAGCTGGGAGGTACTTTATGGTAATAAAACTTGTGCTTATTTGCTAAAATACAACAGGCTTTCCACAATGCCTCTTTAGTCACATTTATTCTCACCCACTCCATTTTTCTGATCTTAAACATTTTAACTCTTGTATATAATATTATATTTTCATCTAGGTTGGTATATACCAATGAACTTTGTTACAACTTTTACAAGATTTATGCCACTGCTGGGTAGTCCCACCTGATGTTTTACTGTTTCTGTTGGTGTGAATCCCTCTCAATGACACTTGGGCTTTTAGGAACTTTCCTTTTACTTAAATTCAAGTCCAATACTTCATGATCAGCTTGCCAGACTAAGTCCGCTAAGTGGTTTGGGAGGTTTTTTTTTTTATAATTTCTCATATTTTTATAGACTCTTTTTTAGATTTGTCTTAAATTGTTATTGGTTTCTCTCTCTCTCTCTTTAATGTTGTTGAACAGGTCGTTCCAATTACTCCACCTCCCCTGTTCCACACACTCAAATTATACATATAGTACAATGTGTAGTGAAATACTTACTCAAAAAAAACACATAATAAATTGTGGCTTGAATAAGAGAGCTGCTGCTGCCAGTCACAGGCTTGTAGGTGGGAGTAAGATGAGGTCAAATCTGTTCAGTTGTTCTGCAGGGTTACATTTAAAGGCATTGACATTAGAATAGAGCAAGTCCAACTTGTAGTGCCTACAAATCCAACATGCTAAATGATGTTAGTTCATATTAATGTCCTCCTGGTTAAGACATCAGCATTATGGGGTCAAAATGATTCATTCATTATAATGTTAGTACAAAGTGAATCATGTCTGTTCCCGAGCCAATAAACATTAACCAGCATGATATATCTTATCTCCTTAGTCAGTAATTTGGGCACATTTAGTTTGTACTATAATGACTTGATAACACATTGCAGTTTTAATTGTTATGTGCTCATTTTTTCCCATTGCTCATTCACTCATTCCTTTACCCCTGATTCTTCCACTCTGTCTGTTCATATCAGGTGAACACTATCTAGCATTAAAATAGTATCTGAAATAAGAAGTTTAAGCTGGTTCTCCAAAATGCCACCTAATCTTGTCATGACTCACCATGACATGTAAAAACTCATCCAACTTATTTAAAAGTGATCAAACAATCCACATTTATGGAGACAGGCTAGTTCTTAGTATTCTCCACCTTAATTTTATCTTTGGATGAGCTGCTCCTGTGATAAGCTGTGACAGGCAGCAGTGATAACATTGCTACAAACTGAAAACATTAACATTTAATCTATTCTTTTTTACATTCTCTTACATTCTCCAATGTTATAGATGTAGGTAGCCATCTGATTCTTCCAATTTTCCTCACTTATTCTTTGATAATGTTAAAGTTCCCAGCTTGTCCAAAAGGCAGTTGATATAGGACAGCCACTCGAGTTTGCATCTGAGATGACAGTAGCATATCTTCGATGTAAAAATACCTTTAAGATTAATAGTAACAATCCAGAAGCCAAATCTTATTCTTTATCATAAATAAATAAATTGGTTAATAATCATACAAAAAGAAAGTTCTCCCAAAACAATAAAGAAGGCAGAGCTCATATAAAAGGCAGCTGCCAGCACAGCCTCTGGAAGTTAAGTCTTGGATCTAGTCAACAATTCTCCTGTAAATTTTGGGTCTTTTAAATTCATATAGCTTATTATTATTCATTTTATATAGAGCAGCAACAATAAGTGAGCAAGTGCATCAGAAGAAATTAAATCTGTCTTTTCACTTTGACAGAGGTGAGTACTTGCTATGGAATTTGTGTAGGCCAGGCCTCAGGGAATTCCTGCTTCCTGCACCGGTTGCAATTGTCTGCAAGGAATTTTATTGTTCTAAAATTTAATTATATTCATTTTATCTTAGTAAGGCACAGTGGCCTAGTGCTTAACACAGCTGCCACATTTGGCCACAATAATCAGTCCAGCATAGTTGGTAAATGCTACACCAGGGACACTTAAAAGATCATTACATCATTGTAATCCCCTCAAGCTAGTTCAGTTTCCTGTTCCCCATTAACTTTAATGCCTTTTACCGAGTTTGTCAAAGTTCACGAACTATATGTGATTTTGTTGAAGGCAAAGCAAATTCAGCAGGGTTCACCCATCAATGTTGCTATCTTTGATATTTTGAATTTTGGTAAATCTATGCAAAGCAAGAGGTTGCTAGTAGAGGTGGGTGCCCCACAGAATGATATAAAAAACTGGTAAATCAGATCCTTTAATTCTGTGTATGGTCATTGAAGCCAGATAGGAAACCTCCAACCTAAGAATGGTGCAATCTATATTTGTTCCAAGAAAAATAAAGTAAATTAAGAATTTTCATCCTGTAGACTAATTTACTTGCTGTCCACCAATGTTAAGACTCTTGCTCAAACTCTTGCCAATAGAATTGAGAAGTACTGAATTTGTTTGATAAAAGCAGAAAATTACTATTATATCTCTGATGTATGTTCTTCATTGTATATACCTCAATAGCAACAGAGCTTCATGTCCTCTTTCTGTAAAATCAAATCATTGCTTATTTACCACTTTAACATTCATGTTCATGCAAATTTATGTTTCAGACCAATAATCTGCATTGATTAAACTATTAGACTCCAGCACATTCCAATGTCTTTATTTTACAACATGAAACAAAAACGTTAGCACTGATTTTGACATTTCCATTGAAACACTAAACATCTTAAAAAGGCAAGTTTACAGGGGGATATTATAGTCATGGTGCGGCTTTAACTACTCAAATATTAACTGGGCTAACCTTGCAAATAGTGAAGCTCAAAAACAGGAGTTTTTAGACATAATCAGTGACATATACCCTGTAAACCCTTAATGCATAATTTGAGCCATACATTGGGTTGAATAGGCTGTTCTTGTCTAGATTGTCCTAATGTTCTATTCTCTTATGTAAACAGAAATTTGATAAATTTCAAAGGTGAGAGCCAATGTAAATGACTCCACTTAAATGACAAGCAGCTTTCTATTATTAACATACTGTGAATAGTCAATTTATAGAAGGAAGCTGCAAATGTTTGAATTTAATTGAATTTAATAAGAACATATTTTGCTTGTAAATAGCCCTACTCCTCATTTTAAATTTGATCCGAGAAATCATTAGTCAACAATTTAACTTACTCAAGACCTACTCAAACTTAATATTATCAGGGTAATGGAATACTGTATGTAGATAAAATTTAGGAAATTGACCATGTCTTTATCTCACATTAGTTGGTAGAATTAATACTATAAAAATTAATACACTGTCAGAATTGAATATATTTTTCAATGCTTTCCGTTATATTGCAGTGACCGCCACGTCAGGTTCAAAAAGAAGAAAAAAACAGGATGAAGTAGGGATCACAGAACAGTTTACTGAAACAGTAAAACAAAAACCACAGGATTGTAACAGCAAAAATCTTTGAACCTGAACTATTTACAATTGCATATAATTCTCTCATTGTTCTGGCCCTGAGAGACGCCATTAAAGGAAAACCAAAAAAGAAAACGCTGACTTCGTAATTCAACAACACCTTCCTTCTCAAACCCTGTCCTCTCGATCCCCAACCCTGCTTCCGTCCCCTCCATTCCGGGTACTGCCCACCCTTTCCACGTCAATCATACCCCCACAGTTAGTCCTCCGCTCTGTACTCCACCCTCCCTCAACTGGACTCAACAGTCACTCCCAAGGGCCTTCAACCTGGCGGGGACGTTACAATAAAGTTACAAATTCCTTTTTAAGAAACTGAATGTAATTATAACTTTGTTAATTTTGAACACAAACAGGGTACAGATAAAAAAAAGATTTCAAAGGTCTTAGGTATAGGGGCCACAGCCTGATTGTAAATGTTACATTCTTATAGACTATGGAATGCATCAGACAGGACTGAACTTGTAACCTCTTGGTTAGCCATGGAGAGAAAATCTGCACTAATTCCTCCCCTTGTGCTTTGCTTTGTGCATTAGTTATCATTAATTACTGTCATCTATGCAGAAATCCAGTTGTTCAACGCTCACTTAAGAATGCATTTCCAGGGAATGAGACACTTGAAGGCTGAGATATTGATATCAATTTAATCTTTAAAAGTCCAATATTTTTTCCATCATAATATCAAATATATGGAAGTTCTGACATTCAGGGATTTGTATTTTGATGATCTATTTACATCTGTTAAACAACTGCATGTCAATCCTGTCAAAGAAATAAACCTTGAGATGACTAATAGAGTTAAAAAACAAAGTAATGCTAATGCAAAGTTACATGAAAACATTTCCGTTTAGAAAATAAAGCCAAACAAATAACCAGATAATACATTTTAGCTCCATTTGAGATATATGAAATATTACCTCCAAAAGTTTCAAAAGACTGGACACTAAATAATATAAAATATTACTGAGAATAACACCATTTAATTAGATTTTCAAATAATTATTGACACTTACCTCTAGATAAATGCAATCTTCTTCAGTCTATATAAAATACGGTCTAGTTCAGCACTCCTTAAACTTGTGGTCGCCTAAAAATTTTAGCGGGTCACAGAATATTGGATCAAATGAAAACTTCAGTAAGAGTTACAAACCATGCATTTCTTGAGAAGGCAACTAAATAGACGCAATTAGAGTTTTGAGGTTATATTGTCAGTTGGTAGTATGGTGGAGGAAGGACTAGCAGCCTGAAAGTTCATTTGCAGATGCCTCTTAAACATGTGATTATATAAGTACAAAAAGTTTACTTGTAGTTTCTTATATCATCTGGCAGCTGTGTGGCGCACAACCACAATGCTACACAGATGACAATGGGCAATAAAATAAAAATTTTTAGATCTTCTGAAAATTAAAAAAAATAATATTTATAATAAAACTAATCTTAATTATGGTCTGATGGTGTTAGATTTATTAAAGAAAGACATAACAGGAAAAGATGGTAATATGATCGGCCCAAGTGTACCAGGAAATAGTAAAAATACACGAGAAACAAATCAAATAAAAATGTTTTTGGTATTTGATTACTAGTTTATGAACTTGGCTTTGCTAATCTTTGGTGCTGGCCTTTTCAGGCAACCCTTTTGACATCTTTTTGTTCTTACATTTTTTACAAACTCTTTAATAGTTAAGGGACTTTGTTTTGTTATTTGTCCCAGGGATCTTCTGTGGTTTCCTCACTCCCTTTTGAAATGTACAGTATAAGCTTTGGCTTCTTTTGCTCACTGTAGACTGCACAGCCTAAGTCTCGAGTTTGAGGCTAGGCTCGTTTAGGTAGGTGAGGCCTACATTTTTAGATCAGGCCAGTGTGGGGGTACCAGTCTGATTTTCATTTAGAAAAATTCATTCCTACCACCATTTTGAGTTTTTGTGAATAAATCACTACAGATCAGGTACATTCGCCGATAGCACAAAATCTAGTCCGCCACAAGTATTACAGCCTTTTTCCTTGTGTTATGTGGGCATTCACCAAGCAATGCATATGAAGGAACATGGCATTCTTTTGTTTAAAGACTTCTCTTTTGAGTTTGCTATACAATAATATTTTGGACTTCTATAGTTAACTAAGCAATATATAACAAGAGATTGCAGAGTGTGGTATAATGAAAACTGTGGAAGTGTAAGTTTTAGGCAGATCAGAATAAAGAAAGTGAGTGGATAGTGCAGAGAAACCCTGGGAAGGTGATTGCTCTATCAAAAATGATTTTCATGTTAAGAAATGTAGCATAGTCACTTCATAGTTAATGTAAAACACAACAATACAGAATAAAATGTATAACATTAACAGGCCAAACCTAACATAGGATTTATCTAGACTGTATTCCAGCTGGTGTCTTTTGTAATTTTAAGACGTCTACTTTGTGCAGTATTCAAGGAGGAGTTTCTCTATGCCATCAAGTTTCAGTGCATATCATTAAAACAACACCTGGCAGGCTGTTAGCAGGGCCAATCTGATGAGGCCTGTGAGATTTAAAGACAGGAAGTTAATAAGAACAATTCAGCACAACTGTAGCAATGCAGCATGATTGTTTGCAATTGTGACCGTAGTGCATTATGAGAATCATTCATCTGAAGTAATTACAGGTAAATTAGCATATGATCTTCCGCTGAATTAATTTTTTATGAAATTGCAAACATCTGTTAATGGTACACACCAGATTTATTAATATTAAATAAGCTGCATATAAGATGTTAGAATACGTCCTCATTTTTGTTAGCTAAATCATAACAGCAGCAATATTTCACTGCTGCAAAAATGTACAGAAATGAAATATGACAGCAATTACCTAATTAGAACAAAGGATTGAGTTTTTGACTTTCTAATCCAATCAGTCATGTTGTATAAAGGGTCTTTAGTGGCAGACAAAGAGTATTTTCTTTACTGAGAATACATTTTTAACACATGAGGGAATTACTTATTTGATTTTATGGGTAAAACATGAACTTTATGGCTTGATAATTTAATCACAGTTTAGCTGTATAAATGTATAAATTATTAAAGAGTGAAACATACCTGCGAATAATATATGCTGTAAAGATAAAGGGTATAAAAATTAACAACCAGGGGATAAAATGCATGTACTTGGTGCTTTTGGTTTTTATTGAGCCAACATGGTGGCACAGAGATTAGCTCTGATGGAGTTTACTTGTTATTCCCAGATTTATGGGGTTTTCCTTTCACATCTTAAAGTTATGGGTTCTAGTCTATGCTTTGTTGTTTCCAAATGTGTGAGAGTGTGTGCCCTACCCAGAGCTGCTTCCTACCATGTGTCTTGGGTGGCGGGTATAAGCTACACCTTCCTGCATTAATGATTTGATCGAGCAGGTTACAAAATGGATGAACTAAACAATGGTTTCATATTATAAAATAATGGAATAAAATAAGGTAAGATAACAATATTTGTCTAATCTCAGATGATATAAAATATTTAAGTCACAAATTTATTGATGGATTACAATTATGTTTCCAGCACACATTTTTTATTTTGTTGTTAATTTTTTTTATCATTTCAGATAGTGGTTACATTTTGAGACTTCTAACATGAAATTTACAGTTTGTATGTGAACTGTTTTTTAATAAGGTCTATAGTTAAGTAGCTTACTTATGTTGTAAGTTATGTCTAGTATGGGCTATTGCTAGTATCATTTTATCCTATTATTAGTATCCTTTCTCAGTTTTTTCATTCATTCTTGGAGTTTAATATCCTGTTTAAATCCTTTCCTTATGTGGGTCCATTTTGAATGTCAGTTTTTCCTACTTTGATTCAAGTTGCACATTATTTGGAAAACCTGACCTAAGCTAAACCTGTTTAACTTGCTTGTGGGGAAACAACTGCTCTTATTCTTGCCCTTTGCTGTCAAGTAAGGTACAGTAAACATGCACATTTATATGCGCATTCAAATACAGCCATATCATACTGCAATATCCCAGGAAAGCTAAATGTTATATTTTCTGTAGTGGTCCAGTGATTTACTGTTTCATACAGTTGATCTTGTGTCATTGCCTTAATTTTTAAACATTGCCTTGTATTCTGGCCCTGCTGTACAATCATATATTTTATACTATATTGAACATAATGTACAGTGAATTAAAAAAAATGAACCAATGTTTAATTTCTAAGTGAGCTATAATCAACTTTTAACTCTATGTATAGAAGATATTGCTATAGTGGAAAAGGATTATGCGGCAGATGATAGTGCAGCTTGCAAATTCTTTTGTGTGCTATTTAGGATAAAGGATGCCATATACAGTGTGAGGATGCGAAAAAATATAATAGCATATATTTAAACAATGGTAAACTAATGTAATTAGTGATTAAATGTCGTGAATGTCTATGTGCAATAATGTGCATAGTGAAATATCTGCATCAATTAATTGAAAGAGCAATAAATAATGTGTAAAATACAAAATAAATAAACAATTGGACTGATATGTGGGTCATCTGCAACTGGCCACCTAGTTATATATGGACATACATGTTCAGTTTAATTTACCAGTAAACAATGACAACTAACCATAAAATGAGCAGCCATTGATATTTTTTTCTTTTCGCGAAAAACCCTATTTCAAAGAAGAAAAGATTTTAAGTAAAAAATAAATAAATCGGGATTTGGTTTGGTCCGTTTATAGGAGATGGACGTCTGAAGCAGAGCTCCGCTAGCAGCGGCTTTATTTTCCCACGTATTTCATATTATTTAGAGGTATCCTGTATTTAACCCGACCAAGGAACTTCCACTACAATATACAAGCATGAGTAACAAGAAGAAAAGTCAGAAAGAACCAGAAAAGAAACTTAAAGCTGCATCGAAGTCCGGACAGACTTCCGGCCTGAGTGCAGGTGTAAGGTATGGCATCACGGAGACTGACCTGGAACAGGCAGAAGAGTGCGCAGAATTCCTGGGGCCCCGCTCCATTGTATCGTCTCCAGTCGAGAGTGAAAATGGGAGCGAAGGCGCAAGTGATACAGGTCGCGAGGGATCGCCGATTACTGAGGATCATTCGAGACTAGAAAGGGCTCTGCAGGACGTGCTCTCATCTACTCATCGCGAGCCTGTAACAGGAGCTGCATTTTCACTTGCGGAGCACGAAAGCAGAAGCGAACTGTCCGAACTGAAAGAGATGATCGCTACACAGATAGCTACACAGATAGCTACACAGAAAGAGATGAACACTACACTGGCCACTGCCATGGTTACGGCCATGAATGAGCTTAAGAAAGATAACACAAATGATCTTAAGAAGGTGGCCACTGAGCTCAAGAAGGATAACAAAGATAAGGAAACGCGTCTATTTGAACGTTTCGACGTGAACTTTAAAGGCATGTTGGAGAAATTAGTGGAACACATTGAAGAAACTAACTCCAAACTGAAAAGGCTTGATGATCATATTAATGACGTTTCAGACCAGCTGGAAGACGTTAAGCAGGGACTCACGGCTCGAGTGGAAACAGCGGAACAAATGGCATCTAACGCCGATGAAAAAGCCACAGCTGCGAACTCGGAATACAAAAAACTTGGAGACAGACTTGCAGCCCTGGAGGATGGGTGCAGAAGAAATAATATAAGAATTGAGGGTATACCTGAGAAACGAGAAAGCTCAAGCCCAGTGAAATTTGCAGTAGAATTACTGTCTAAAATAATTGGAGATGACTTTAAACTCGACAATGAGATAGCCACGGCTTATCGCACAAAGATACCAAGCGCCTTTAAATCTAGGTCTTTTATTGTCCGCTTCGAACGACTAAGATGTAAGCTTGATGTGATGGCACTTCTCAGACACAAGCAAGAGATTATATTCGAAAATAATCTTATTCGTATTTTTCCCGACTTCTCACCATCAACAGCTGCAAAACGCAGATCCTACAACGACATTAAAAGGATGCTACGGGAAGCCGATATCAAATACAGCCTCTTGTATCCTGCCAAACTGAAAGTGGAAGTTCAAGACGGACATTATATTTTCTTCAGCAAAGAAGAAGCTGAAAAAGAATTAAAGAAGCTGTTTCCGACACTTTTTTTGAAAGTTAATTAAAATTAAAGAGCCGTATTCTATCAAGGCACGGGAAAGACCGATGATCTGACCGCTGGATCCATGTTTAAAGAGACTGGTATTATAATTATACATCTCTTATTCTCTTTTTTTAAAATTTTTTTTATATCTGGACTTTATATGTTATATGTTTATGTTTTAATCAGAGTTATAGAGCTATAGACGTGAGTGTGAAAATGTGGAAGTGATTAAAGTAGGATTCGTTTTATTTATTTATTTTTTTATTTCTTTTCCTTTTTTTTTTTTTTTTTTTTTTTTTATTTTATTTTATTTTTTTTTAATTTATTTATTTATTTATTTTTTTTATTTTACTATACCTTAAAGTAGACTGTTTAACTTCATACCCTTGGTTTAATGCTTGTTCTACTATTTATACAATTACCATTATACTATTACAGTATGAATTACCAGGTTTATCCTGGACTAGTTTTTAAAATCACTCCCAGGGTTGTTTTTTTTTTTTTTTTTTTTTTTTAACCTTAATATCTTAACTTAAAAGCGCTGAAGATTATTTCAAGATTAAATATTGTTAATGAGAACATTTTCGGCAGATAGTATTAAGGATTTAACTGTAAAAGATATCTCTGTTTTAATTCTGTAACGCCGCTGCAGGGTGGGGTTTGTTTTGTTTTGGACGTGCTCTGTCTCTTCGTATGTCAGAGGACTGGAACATCGCGAAGTGGGGTCTAGCCTCATGTGGGGAGGCAAAATGGGGGGGTGGGGGGATAAAGGGGGGAGAGAAGGAGAGCAGGTTATATCTAATCTATTCTTATAATCCTTATAATTATAAATATCAATGCAGCAACAGGCTAACATGCAACAACTCCTGGGGAATCTTGAAACTAAGATTAAAACTGCCATATTACCAATTAAAACTATAAAATGACATTAAAAACTCAGAATCAATGTCTCCATGATGGGACAGTTAACTTTGTGAGCTGGAATGTTAAAGGCCTGAATCACGAATTAAAGAGAAAGAAAGTATGCTCTCACCTAACAGGCTTAAACGCTAAAATAGTATTTTTACAGGAGACCCACTTACTAACCAAGGATCAGTTCAGATTACAAAAAGACTGGACTGGCCAAATGTTCCATTCTAGCTTTATAAAGAAAACTAGAGGGGTGGGAATTCTCATACATAGAACAGTTCCTTTTGTAGCATCAGAGGTAGTGTCGGACCCTGAAGGGAGATATGTGATGGTCATGGGCAACTTATATAACAGTAAAATGATTTTGATAAATGTTTATGCACCCAATGTTGATGATAAGGAATTCATGCAAAATCTATTTGCATCCATTCCCAGTGTGAACACTCATAAAATTATAATGGCTGGGGACTTTAATTGTGTTTTAAATCCACTCTTAGATAGGACTCCTGTGACAGGGGGGACGACATCTAATACTGCAAAGATAATTACACAGTTTTTAAAGGATCACAACTTATCAGACCCCTGGAGGTTTCTTAACCCAAACTCAAGAACATATTCGTTCTACTCACCAGTGCATTATAGCTACTCAAGAATTGATTATTTTTTTATAGATAATAATTTCCTGCCTACAATTAAATTATGCAAATATGACACAATTGTTATCTCTGACCATGCCCCTCTAGTCTTGGAGCTAAAATCAATAAGCCCCTCGTACTCACCTCGCAGATGGCGTCTTAACCCTCTTTTATTGGCAGACGAGAACTGCACAGAATTTATATCCAAACAAATCAGCTTCTTCCTAGAGACAAACATGTCTACAGAGGTTTCTGCAGGAACACTCTGGGAAACTCTAAAGGCCTTCCTAAGAGGCCAGATTATTTCATATCTTTCCCATAGAAATAAATTAGAAACCAAGAAAGTGTCAGAGCTAAGAAATGAAATTACTAGAATAGATGAAGAACAAGCCAGGCGTCCAAGTGAAGCTCTTCACAGGAAAAGGCAGGCCTTGCATACAGAACTTAACATCTTAACAACTAAAGAAACTGAACAACTTATTTATAAGTCTAGACAGCATTACTATGAACACGGAGAAAAAGCTAATAAGCTTTTAGCTCAACAAATTCATAAACAAGAAGTTCACAATGCAATACCAGTAATCACCAACAAGAATGGAGAAGAAATCATCGACCATAATAAAATAATGCACACATTTAGAGATTACTATAAGTCTTTATATTCCACTGAGCCCAAAGAAGACAACACGCAATCTAATGCATTTCTGGATAATTCACAAATACCACAAATAGATGCTTTAAGTGCTGAGGAACTAGATAAACCTCTAACGCTAACAGAATTACTAGACGCTATAAAGTCACTACAAAGCGGGAAATCATCAGGCCCTGATGGTTACCCCGTAGAGTTTTATAAGAAATTCTCCACTCAGCTAGCTCCACTCTTATTGGTAACATTTACAGAAGCTAAAGACCACCAAATACTACCTCAAACATTTCGACAAGCATTAATCACCGTCTTTCCTAAACAAAATAAGGACTTGTTACAATGTGCATCATATAGACCAATTTCACTCCTGAATAATGATGTTAAGATACTCTCAAAAATCCTAGCTAGAAGGATGGAGAAAGTGCTGCCCTCGGTAATATCACAAGATCAAACTGGATTTATTAAAGGCCGACATCTATCTTCAAATCTCCGACGCTTGTTTAATGTTATATATTCACCAGCAAAATCAAACACCCCAGAGATATTACTATCATTAGACGCAGAAAAGGCATTTGACATGATCGAATGGAATTACCTTTTCACTGCATTGGAGAAATTTGGGTTTGGCCCGAATATTTGTGCTTGGATTAAACTACTGTATACCAGTCCAGAAGCTTCAGTTTGTATTAATAAAATTTGCTCAGACTACTTTAAACTAGAACGTGGTACCAGACAAGGATGTCCCTTGTCGCCACTGTTGTTTGCAATCGCTATTGAACCACTGGCGGTTCACTGCCGAAATTCTCATCAGATAAAGGGGATTGTCAGAGAAGGACTGGAACAGAAAATTTCTCTATATGCAGATGATATGGTCTTATATATATCGGACCCAGAAAACACTGTCCCTGCTGTTTTAACAGCACTAACAGAATTTCAAAAGATATCTGGTCTTAGAATTAATCTGAATAAAAGTATACTCTTTCCAGTGAACTCACAAGCATATAATATTAAATTAGACACCCTACCTTTTACCATAGCAGATCAGTTTAAATACCTAGGGGTAAATATCACAAGTAAACATAAAGCTCTTTATCAACAAAATTTTGGCGTCTGTATGGAAAAAATTAAGCAAGACTTGCATAGATGGTCAACCCTTCATCTCACTCTAGCCGGAAGAATTAACATTGTTAAGATGAATATCCTTCCTAAACTTCTCTTTTTATTTCAAAACATTTCAATATATATCAATAAATCGTTTTTTAAACAGTTAGATTCAATAATAACCTCATTCATTTGGAACTCAAAACACCCACGTATCCGAAGAGCGACCCTACAAAGACCTCAGGCAGAAGGTGGCATGGCTTTACCTAATTTTCAGTTTTATTACTGGGCAGCAAACATACAAGCCATAAAAACCTGGACACAAATAAATGCACATACACAGGCTTGGTCTGCAATAGAAGTAAAATCCTGTAGTACTTCTTTATATTCCCTGCTTTGCTCTCCAATAAATGAAAGTTATCGCAAATATACTAATAACCCAATTGTGCTTTACTCACTCAGAATATGGAACCAAATTAGGAAGCATTTTAAGATGGAAAATCTTTTATCAGTGGCACCTTTGCAAGGGAACCACCTCTTTCAACCTTCGCAAGTATATCCAGTTTTTAATACCTGGAAAAGTTTTGGGATTAAAATGCTCAGAGATCTTTATATAGACAACATATTTACATCTTTTGAACAATTACGTTCAAAATTTAACCTCCCAGCTACACATTTCTTTTACTATCTTCAAATTAGAAATTTTGTTAAACAGAAATTGCCCGATTTCCCCCACCTTGCACCCTCCACAATGCTGGAAAAAATACTGCTCAATTCCGAGGAAACAAACACTATTTCCGCAATATATAAAATCTTATTAGAGTCCCTACCTTTCAAAGATCCAAGAGGACATTGGGAAGAAGATCTCTTAATCAATATATCAGAAAAGGAGTGGAAGGTAGCAAAGCAGAGAATTCACTCGAGTTCTATATGCGCAAAGCATAGAATTATTCAACTAAAAATTATATATCGAGCTCATCTGTCTCGCTTAAAACTGTCCAAAATGTTTCCAGGCCAGGATCCGACCTGCGAGCGCTGCAACCAAGCTCCTGCCTCACTGGGTCACATGTTCTGGGCCTGCACCAAACTAACATCATTTTGGACAAAGATTTTTAAGTGCCTCTCAGACAACCTTAGTATCACAATCCCTCCTAACCCACTAACAGCTGTGTTTGGTGTCCTTCCAGATGGACTTGAATTGGAGAAGGACAAACAAACGGTGATTGCATTCACTACACTCTTGGCACGCAGACTTATTTTGTTAAATTGGAAGAATCCTAATTCTCCTCTTATAAGTCAGTGGGAAACTGATGTTTTATATTATTTGAAATTGGAAAAAATCAAATTTTCAGTTAGAGGATCTGTACAAAATTTTTTCAAAACTTGGCAGGATTTAATCAATATTATTTTAGAATAAGAGAATTAACTATTATTGTATTTAACTCCCTTCTCCATCTCTTATTTATATAGATATTTACTTCTCCCCTTCTTTTGTCTAATGTTGCCTTATTAAAAAGCTTAAAGAAATTTTCCTTTAGCTAAGCTCTCCTTCTCAGGGATGGGGTTTGATTTGTTTTCAAATTTGTTGGGTTATAAATGGATCTGTTTGTATGGAATGATTACAATGAAAATTAATAAAATAAAAATATAAAAAAAAAAATAAATAAATCAATCAATAAGCCTTGCAATCCATCCATCAATTTATCCGAATCACAGAGCATTGGAGCTGGCAGTATCGCCTATAATGCAATAACCAACTCTAAATGTCTTACCTATAGGCCTATACTGTACTGAAAATAATTCTCACAAACTCACACCCACACTCATTTATATGGTGCCAGTTTAAATTCACTGATTATCCTGTCTCACATATCTTTGTGATACCGATAATGAGAGAATATACTAACCCTACACAGGCAGTGATTAGACTGGAATTTAAAATCAGTCTAGTAAAGCTGACAGGAAGCAATGATAACCACTGTATCACCATGTCAGTAAAATAAATATAATAACAGCACAATCCTTTACAATCTGAGGGAAACCAATGTCAAATTAAGTTATTCTAAGACTCTTAGTGAGGATAACTAAAATTCTTTAACTGGAGCTGCCCAGGGCCAACATTAAATAAGAAGAAATAATTAATATATGTCATAATTCATATTTGACATTTCCTAAATACCATATAAAAATCTTTTTTCCATTGTCTTATACAAACTTATTTTGTACCTTATGCAGCCAGAAATACAAGCAGTAAATACACTTGGGTATCACTGATTTTCACAAAACATACTTTTCCTGTGTTTCAAATACCTGTGATCAGTGAAAGCAAATCCATTCCTGAAAACCCCATCAAAGACAGTGAATTTTCATAACACAAACATATAATTACCAATAATTTAAACCCTAGCATATGAACACAGCATTAACTGTCAGGATTGACAGGGACTAATCAATATCCATTCATACCCCAAACTCCTGATACAAGGTGTACTTGGACTAACTTCAGAGATGATTTGGTATTAGCACTAGCAGTAAAAGTCATCCCAGAGACAAACTTTGTAACTGTGAAAATTCAGCTTTGTTGTTGTTCATACCAACTCTGCCATGGCTAGCCTCAAGTCTGAATGAGAAAAGAGGAGGGTTGGGACAGCTACCCCTCTCCATAAAACATTGCAACTTACAAAAACATCAACAAGAGACATTCAAAATATTTTATCCTTGGAAGAGATGCACCTTTAGCAAGAGGACATATGCCCAATGCAGCACAGGAAGCATACATTATAAGGGATGCTCTGGGTCCTAGGATTATCAGGGATTCTTTCAGAACCAACAAAAGGAGGATCAACATGAGTATCATTCAGTGCTGTGCCCTGATGAACAACAATGAAGAGAATAAAAGGAGCAGTTGTAGAACATACTGCAAACCTCCATTCATACCTGTAGATGTCCACAAAGAGACATCACCATCCTTATGGAAGACCTCAAAACCAAGATCGCTTTAAGAAGGTCATAGGATAGCAGGTTCTTGGCCATATGAATGATAATGGGAGAGGGTTGCAGATCTGTGCATCACAAAAAGCCTGTTCATTAGTGGGAGCTTTTTCCCTCATAGATGAATGCACAAGGTGACTTGGTTATCACCAGACCCATCTAATGAGAACCAGATAGACCTGGTTGCCTGGCTAAAGCTGATGTTGAGGAGGAATTGGACAGTGGAGCTAAATCAGCACCAGAGTTTCAACACTGCACTTGTTAGAAATGGGACCAAACTGGGAAATTACAGACTCTCTCTCACCAACAAGTTATAAGTCCAACTGGAGTTGTTAGAGGAGGGGACCATTGAGGACAAGTGGTAAGTGGTGAAAGAAGCATTGACGACAAGTAAAGGGTCTCAAGAAGCACAATTACAAGGAGTGGCTGTCAGGAAAAATACTGAAAAAGATCGAGAAGAGGAAAGAAAAAATGGTAGTAGTTAACAACTGCCATACATGAGCCAACAGGAGTGTGAAGAAGAGCATCAAGGTTGACAAGAGAAATTAAATAGAGGCTCTTGCAACAGAAGCAGTGGAAGCAACTCGACATTAGAGCATGAAGGTTCTAGTTCACCACCAGGAACCAAACCAGAGACACCCATGAAGGACAAGGAAGGCTAACCAATTTCAGGAAAAGACTATCAAGCTGTAAGTGAAGAGAGCTGCAGTGGACAATGGCACAAGTTTTCAGACATTGCAGAATGACAATGAATGCAAATGCAAGAATTAAGAGGGGTCTTTCATTGTGGAAATTGAAGGACAAATGTTATGTGTTACTTTCTATTTATTCAGTCTTATCTGAATCATGACAATACTTGACAATAGAAATACACTCCACACTAGAAAGCAAAAGAAAATTCACCTCACTCATGAATATTAATGAGTTACCATAAAGTTGCAGGAAGCAAAGGTACAGTATATTCATTTTTTTTTGGCAGCATGATGTTATTTCATCCACTAGATGGCAGCAGTGTTTTTCAGGTTTAACACTGTAAAGAGTGTCATTACACATCACCCTGTGCCTGACTCTGGTATAAGCGTAATTGCATAGCACTCTGAGCCAGTCAAATTTAAAATACCAAGACATACATCTTTACTGTTGCACCTTTTTTCCTCAAAGACTTATCAGCACAAAATTAGTTTTTTTGAGCAGTTTAATTAGTTTCGGGGTTGATATTACCTGTTTAAAACATTTTTTCTAATGCCTTTTGGTTCTGGTCATTTAGTGAATTTACTGTTTACTGACCAAACCTACCTGACTTCTCTCTTTGATGGCTCTTTGAAAGCATCTCATCACTTAAAAGTATGCTCCACGCTTGCACTTTAGTTGAACCCTCACATTCTTTTATAGCAGAGTTATAGTTAAAAGCAGAGCATGCCTCATCTTTAGACAATAAAATTGAAAAATGTTTAACAAAATAAAATTGTTCTAATTCCTTTGTGCATCAAAATACACTACGCTATACATTATTCTTTATATTGTGGTGTATTCCAATTGAAAATAATGTAACGTTTTATGAACTTTATTACAAAATCAATTATTGCAAACACGCCCTTTTATTTGAACAGTATAGTTTGATTAAACATATAAAGCACTCAGCACACTAAAATTATTCCTGTGGGCATTTTAGAAATTCATTAACTAAGTCGTTAATGCAGGAAAATCTTTAGCATAACAATCTTTTTCAATTATTTGGCAAACCTTCTTTCCCCTAGAGCTATCCCATTTTACCTTTGATGCTGATGTTGGAAAATTTTTAAAAGAAATTAAACTCTTAAAAAGAAGAGATGAATACTATTCAGGTGTACTGTGAGCACATTGTCTGATATACTGTAAGTATGCATGTCGTGTTACCTTGTGCAAACAGTCATTTTCTTAAATGCCTTGTTGAATATCCTGGGATGTAACTCATTCAATAGATGCAACTATAGTGGATTTTCTTCTGTGAAAAAAAGTGGGGGATTATTTATTTAATTTCTTTGCTATTAAAACAAAATCCTGCATTTCTCCATGAATAAATGTAATTCTGTGAAATAAAATGATTTACAGGCTTAAAGGTGATCCCATGATACCTCACACAGGTTGCTATTCTGCCTGTGCCTACATGACTTTTCTTGTAGGTAGTCTTTTTTTTTAACACATCCCCAAACATGGCAGTTCCAAATTGATCCACTGTAATTGAGAATGTGGATGTTTGCTTGACTGGGCACTGCAAAGGACTGGCTTCATGTCCAAGACTGCTTAGTGCTAGTAGAATAGGCTCCAGCCTTCTCACATTCTCGATTGAATTTAGTAGGTTTGAGAATGTTATGTTTATTATTTTTCAAACAAACTAGATAAATACAAGTGAAAAATATCCTAAAGATTAACTATTCAATACTGTGCAGTAATTTAGAAAATGGATAGTAACCATGGGTATTATAGCCCAGGTTGTATTATGGGAATAAAAGCAGTGATAAAGACAAGATAGCAATGCAATTGTTCAGTGTAAGTGTGTTCAGAAAGGAGTTCAGAATAATTTTAGAATATGTAGATCCTACTTCACTGATATAGTCCTTTTTATGATGAAGCTGCAAGGAACGTGATAACATTAGAGCATACAGTATAATCCACCTTAATTTCTGGTTGCAATACTTGCTTGCCTGTATTAGGAGGAAAGTAAGGAGGAAAATACCCACACAGCCTGAGCTGATGTGAACTCTCTGTTTCGAATAATGCTTGAAAGTGTGTAGACATTTTCACTTTACTCTAACAACAATTGGAGAAAAGCTGTTTTTTTATTTTAATATTTTTTTGCTCTGTTATACATTAAAGGTGAAGCACCTCATCAATACACTTCGTTATGTGTATTGTGGAGTAGGTTTGTGGCTTTTGTATTAAGATTTTGTTATTGTTGTCATAATTGTTATAATTCATCCGATTGAGGTAAGCACTTTTACACTGTATTGTTGGTATTTTCATTTTAATTGTAAGGCTATAAGTTTTATTTGTGGTACACTTTTTTTTTTCTCATTTATTCCTCATCTATACTCACACAGCCAGGATTCAAGCTGTGGTGTGAAGAAGATAGGTTAAAAAAAAGTTGTAAATAAATAAAATAAGTTTATGGTTGATCCTGGGGTCCTGCTAAAATTAGTGATGGTGCTGCTGATCTTTTTAATTTATATTATTGACTAGGTAAAAATGTTAAAAATGTTTAGATAGTCTAAAATCAACAAAATATCTATATGACATGGACTTGGAAAAATCCTGAAGGAACTGATATGTAGAAATTAAATTTACTGTAAATGTAAAAGTTTTACAGATAGAAAGGAAAATGTGAGATACATATACAAAATCAGTGTGTTAAGCTAGAAAGTGCTGTTTGATGAAGATTCAGCACTCTTCACATCCAGACATTTTACAAAGGCTAATTTGATACATCTTTATAAAATATTCTGTATGACAATTATGTTTAAACGTTATAACCCCAATTATGAGGTCACATTTGGAATAAAGGATCAACCATGGAGTGCTCCATTACTTAAAATCACATTGTAATTAGTGTTCACATACTACGTAAAGGGCGGCACGGTGGCGCAGTGGGTAGCGCTGCTGCCTCGCAGTTGGGGGATCTGAGGACCCGGGTTCGCTTCCCGGGTCCTCCCTGCGTGGAGTTTGCATGTTCTCCCCGTGTCTGCGTGGGTTTCCTCCGGGCGCTCCGGTTTCCTCCCACAGTCCAAAGACATGCAGGTTAGGTGGATTGGCGATTCTAAATTGGCCCTAGTGTGTGCTTGGTGTGTGGGTGTGTTTGTGTGTGTCCTGTGGTGGGTTGGCACCCTGCCCAGGATTGGTTCCTGCCTTGTGCCCTGTGTTGGCTGGGATTGGCTCCAGCAGACCCCCGTGACCCTGTGTTCGGATTCAGCGGGTTGGAAAATGGATGGATGGATGGATACTACGTAAAGCTCCTTAACCAACAGCACAAATATAATGATTAGAATGAAAGCCCACTGTCATTTTTGATATATTTCACAACAAAATTTATACATACATGTATACGAATAAAGAGTTTTCATTTAAGAGTTGCATTCAACCATTTTATTATTCTTATATTAATCCATATTGTTCTTTTTCATTAAAGAGATATTAAAAATACAAAATGTTTTGTAATTGATGATCTGTTATGTATTAACGAATATGTAGATGTGGGAAGTGGGAACCGCACCATGACTTGGTTTGCGTTTATTGAAGTTTCTTAAATATCACTTTTGCTGTTTGGTTTTACTGTTTTTTAGATTATTTTCTTGCCTTTTAGACTCTGCCTCTGGATTGTGCATTGTGACTTGTTTGCTATGGATTGTCTTTTAGGCAGTTCCTTTTGTTCTTGTTTTTTTTTTCTCTGCTGAGCTTTTTCCTTGTATTTTTTTCTTTTTGTGAAATACATCATTCGTCTTTAGCTTCAAGATATATTTTAAATGTATTTATTTATTTTTGCCAGCTCTCCATTTTGGGGCCTATTGCAGCTGAAGGCAACAGGTGCCTCAGAAGCCTGGCTGACATCTGGTGAGACTCTTCTGGGCAGACTAGGTAAGATTCTGGCCTACTTTCTCTAGCTTGTTTTGAAGGCCTCACCCTATTTGAAGGAAACTCCATTTCGTAACATGATCTGCCAATGAAATAAAAACACTCAGTATAAAAATTGGCCACTATAGTACTAGTGTTGAAGATTTCCATAAAGATATCTGTGGTTAAAATAAATACATAAAAATTAATTTTCCTTTCAACGATCCTGTAGGATCATCAATGACATTCTCATTCATTTGAAATTTGGATGAATGAGGGAACTTGATTATACATTACAAATATATCACAAATACTCTCCTTTGTCTTTTTTTGAGTCACGATAGATGTTCTTGATAAGTATTTCTTTAGGTTGCTTAAATAATTTATTAATAATTGTTTATTGTCTAAAACTATCTTCAGTTAAAATTTACTGTAGCCATGAGTGTAAAATAAGGCTTATTCACGCAAGAATTTTTTAACTAAGTCTCAATTTCATAAGCATGCTTAGTTATATAACCTCATTGTAAGAGCCATTTTACTAGTTTTATAAGATTCATAAATATTTTACTGGATGACAATGCATAATCTATGGGAGGTTCCTATAACCCCCATAAGTAGAACTGAATTGGTATATTCTTGCCATTTCTAACAGCTTTGAGTAAACATTATTCTTCAGTTAGTGACAGCCTTGCCATGTGTAAGGTGTAGAGGTATACTGTTTTAAACTGTGACCATGCCTGAGGGCCTACGGGCCTTTTGAGTGTGTGAAACAACTCTAAGAAAACAGTGCTTATTTAAATACTGTACCGTACGCTTGAGGCGTACAAAAGAAGAAATTAAGAACCTTTAAGTACGGAAATAACTAAAGTTTCTCAAGAAAAGCTAAGTTTAGAGAAGATACATTTTTCTTTTTTTTTGCCTTTTATTCTACGTGTGAAACTATTTTTTCTTTTATTCTTGTGTGGATTATTTGCTTTTAACTTTCACTAAATAATTTTAAAACGAACTTTTGGACTGAGAGATTTCTTTCGACACATGTTTTACCTGTGCTTGATCTCGCCTTATGCTTTGGCGGCTACACTAAAGTTTAAAACCTGCCTAGGATTGAAACCTGCCTAAGACTGAAAGCTTGAAAATTGCCTTGGATTAAAAATAACCTGTGTGATCTAGCCTGAAGCCGGACTGCAATGAAAGAAAGCAACAACAACTTGAAAGGACTTGACAGGTACTTTTAATCTTTGTCTTTGATCAGAGTAGGATATATTTAAGAATTGCTAGTGCTCCTCGCGAGACTGTATAAATCATAAAGGAGCTTAAACACCTAATAAAATTGTCATGGCACGTGATTCCGGCATCCAGAGGAAATATCTGCGTGGTGTGAGTGAAAGTCACTTTGAATATGACGTCACAAAGGACCATTCCATGACGACAGAAACCCCTTCAATTTATCAATTAAACTTCAATCAGAAATGGATTACAAATACAAACAATTATCTGAAATGAAGGATTTACATAAAGGATTTACAACAATATGAATTTAACTGTGAAAAAGTAGAATCAATTATCAAGAATCAGTTCGCCAACTTGAGAATGGAATATAAAAAGTTAAGCAATAAACTTTTATTCGTCCAGATCACCGAAGATACAAGGAAAATGTTACAAAAGCGCATTGATGCTAAAACAAAAACTATATACACGTTTTGGGGAAATATAAAGGATTGGATATTAGAAGCACAACAAAATAAAAGCCTCGATCAACAACCCGACGTTTTGGTTAAACAATTCAGGGATTACAGAACGAAAGATGACATTTCTCCTGCAGTTTCTGCAAAAACTAAAAGTCGCACAAGTTCAGCGGCTAGTTCAAGTATTGCCATTAGATCACAAGAGGCAGCACACGCTGTGCTGTTGGCTAAAGCAGAGAACCAAAGAAGGCAACAAGCTCTAGATATGGAAGAAGCACAGCGGAAAGCTGAGAAAACACAGTGGAAAGCTAAAAGAGAACTTGAAGAAATACAGTTGAAAGCTAAAAGAGATCAATTGACGTTAGAAGCAGCTATCGCAGAATCCGAAGCAAAATTGAGAGCTCTTAAAAGATGCAATTGAAGTCCAGATAAACCAAATCCTCATAAAGTTTCTCGGAAACCAGATGTAAGAAACGCAAAGCCACATGATACAAATATTTGTGACTTTCCATGTAAAAATGAAAGTAAAAACAATCCTCAGCAACCGCTTTATGATCAACAAAATAAAGCACCAGCACCTCTTCAACAACTGCTTTATGATAAGTGTCATGATCAACTGAAAGAACAACAAAATAAGACTCAAATGCCTTATATGCCATACAGAAAGATCCCCATATTTGAGATGATAGGGAATCCGCGAGATAAATTGGACTTCTTGGCACAGTTTACTAAAGGTACACCTCAGGAGATTGTTAAAAACTGTAAATACTTGTCACCATTAGAAGGTTATCAAAAATCCAGAATGAAGCTCGAAAGTCTTTATGGAAACCAGCTACAGAAAGGAGAAGGTCTGAGCGATTATGTGAACCTTCCTGGCGGATGTACGAACATTATGCCCAACTTACAAAGCGGACAACAATTTGAAAGTAATGATAACCTTTGTACTAAATTCTCCAAACTTCCTCAATATCTACTAGCACCGTGGCAATGCAAAGTTCGGAGTATCGAAAGTAGGAAGAGCAGACGAGCCCTTCTCACCGATCCAGTGAATGTTCTGGACGAACAGACAACATCAGCTTTGAACCCCGTGTGCGGCTCAGCTCTACAATATGGAAAGGCGTCCTGAGAGAAAGCAGTTTTGTTACAAATTTTTCTGCTTCTGACGAAAAAAGGGATACAGACACCTCAGTCAGAACGGCGGAGACAGCTGGACGTACAAGTGGTAAGCACTGTCTTTTTTGCAATGAAAATCACAATCTTGATGAATGCAGTGCAAATTCAAACATTAACTTATGAAAGTAAAATTGACTTTTTGAAATCTAAAGGCTTATGCTTTAAGTGCCTTAAACAAGAACATCTTTGTAAAAATTGCGAAGAGAAGATTAAATGCAGCATATGCTCTCAATTTCATCCAGTAATTCTGCATATGAATAAGGAAAAAAGCACAGACGATAAAGCCACACCTCCTAAAGAGGAGAACGCTAAGTCGGAAGAGAAGAACGTTTCTTCTGCAGAAATTTCTGTTGAAATTAATAGGTAAAGAGTGTATCTTAGCTGTGACTCCAGTTAAAATTAAGTCTGAAACAAGTGAAAAATGTTTAGAAACATATGCTCTAAAAGACTCTGGCAGCTCAGTTACATTTTGCACATAAAGTTTGCAAGAGCAGTTAAATCTTTCTGGAAGAAAGTCTCACATCTACATTAGCACTGTAGAAAGAGACAAAGTAAATAGACAGAAATTAATAAAGTGTTCAGTTTTAATGGAATTACAAGTCTGGGGGATAGAGGAAAATACATTTTTAATGTACCAGAAGCATTCACACTGAACTCTGTACCAGTGAAAAGGGAGAACATCTCTAAAGAAAAAGATGTCAAGAAATTGTCTTATCTAAAAGATATGCATCAACCCCAGATAAATGCTGACCAAAGCAATAATATTGTAATTAAAATTCTATTATTAATATTTTTGTTATTAAGTACAAATGCCCGTAAAGTCATGGAGCCATGGCAAATCATACATAGCAAAGATGAAAGACTTTATGCTATGAAAACATTCCGAGGGTGAATTGTTAATGGATTGATAAAGGGCTCAGACAAAGAAAGACTGCAAAGTTATTCAGTCAATCATGTGACAGTAATGGAGGTAGAACAAATGTTACTGCAACAATACAATATAGACTTTCCAGAACGCAGCTGTGAGAAGATGGAAATGTCACAGGAGGACATTAAATTCATGCGCATAGCTTCAAATACTGCAAGACTAGTGGATGGACACTATTGCATTAACCTGCCTTTTAAAGATGAAACTCTTAAAGTGCCAAACAATCGTTGTGTTACAGAACAACAAGCTAATGGACTTAAAAGGAAACTTACAAAGTATCCAACATACCATGAGGATTACGACATTTTCACAAAATACATTTTAGACAAAGGATATACCATCAAGGTACCCACTGAACAGTTAACCCTTGAAAAAGAGAGTGTGTGGTACATTCCTCACCATGGAGTATACCATCCAAAGAAAAATAAGATCAGAGTGGTTTTTGACTGTACAGCCACTTATCAGGGCTTTTCCCTAAATGAACAGTTGCTAAAAGAACCTGATTTAACTAATACACTCATTGGAGTTCATACAAGATTCAGAGAGGAGCCAACTGCTCTCATGGCAGACATTAAATCAATGTTTTATCAAGTGAAAGTTCCAGATGAAGACACAGATCTTCTTCGTTTCCTGTGGTGGCCTGAGGGTAATCTAAACAATGAACTAGAGGAATACAAAATGACAGTGCATCATTTTGGTGCTACTTCGTCACCAAGTTGTGCCTCTTATGCCTTAAGAAGAACAGCAGAGGATGCAAGAGGCACGGCTTCAAAGGAAGCAGTTAACACTATGTTAAATAATTTCTATGTTGATGACTGTTTAAAGTCAGTTGCCACAGAAGAACAAGCCATAAAATTGGCCAAAGATCTTCAAACTCTGTGCTTAAAGGGAGGATTTTATCTTACAAAATGGATAGCAGAGCAGTCTTGTCCTCTATTCCTGAAGAAGACAGGTCAATAGATCAAAAAGACCTGAACTTATGCCATGATTTGTTACCAGTTGAAAGAGCCTTGGGCATTCAATGGTGCACACATACTGACAGTTTCAAGTTTCAGGTAAAGCTGCAAGATAAGCCTGCTACAAGACGGGGTATTCTGTCAGTGGTCAGTTCAATATATGATCCACTTGGTTTTTTAGCACCAGTCATATTGCCTGCTAAGCTTATTTTAAGAGAACTGTGTAAAGAGAAATATGCGTGGGATCAAGAAGTGGAAGTTAAGTATGTCCGGCAATAGAAAAAATGGATGGACGATTTGCAGCTACTTGTGGATTACAATGTAAACAGGTGCATTAAACAGCCTGGATTTGGTCAAATAATGACTGTGCAAATGCATCATTTTCGAGATGCTTCAGAAAACGGGTATGGCACTGTTTCCTACCTCCTTCTGACTAACAAAGAAAATAAGAGTCGTTGTTCATTTCTGGTGGGGAAATCAAGAGTGGCACCACTAAAATCTGTCATTATACCAAGGTTAGAACTTAAAGCAGCAGTGGTAGCAGTCAAAATAGACAAAGTGTTAAAACAAAAACTATAGATTCCCCTGCAAGAATCAATCTTTTGGACTGACAGGACTATAGTACTAAGGTACATTGCAAATGAAAGTGCATGCTACAAAACTTTTGTTGCAAACAGAATCACAGTGATAAGAGAGCACACACAACCCTCGCAATGGAGGTATGTCGCATCTGCACAAAATCCTGTGGATCATTCATCAAGAGGATTATCAATAGAAAGCTTCATCAAAAGTAAGACTTGGATACAAAGCCCAAACTTCCTGCTACAGTCAGAGAACGAATGGCCTAAGAGACCGGACAAAGTGGACCTGTCTATTAGCAACGATCCAGAAATCAAAAGGTGTGTAGTGAATTTCGCAACTGTAGAAGAAAAAATCGAACCAGTAAAAGTACTACTTAGAATGGTTCAATTTAAAGAAAGCAGTAGCATGGTTCCTTAAGTTCAAAGAAGTGCTACTGCATCTGAAAGAAGAGAGAAAGGCAATTCAATATACAGTCAGTCAATCTGGACACAGCCCAGAAAGACAAAAAACACTAATTACAGAACATATGAAGGAATACAAATCAACAATGAGTCTAAAGCCACTGTCTCTAGATGACTTGACTAAAGCAGAAGACAATGTTATTCACCACAGTCAATTACAAGCTTACCCAGAGGAGGTTAAAGCCTTACACAAAGATCAGCGTGTAAAGAAAGGTAAAATCAACAAACTGGACCCAGTCCTGCAAGAAGGAATATTGAGAGTTGGAGGAAGACTCAGCAAATCTGCTATGCCAGAAGAGGCAAAACATCCTGCAATTTTTCAGAAGAATTCACATATTGCTACTCTCATTATGCAACAGGTTCACAAAGAAATTGGACATTGTGGGCGTAATTACAAGATGCTACACCCTGTAACTCCTGGGTAAAGGGTCAAGTCATCAAGACAATGCCAGATGCAAAGGGGGCAGTCAGAAGAGTTTGTGTGCAGACCAAGACCAGCACACTGGACAGACCTGTGAACAAACTGTGCCTGCTCCAGGAAGCAGCAATTGATTGAAATGACTAATTTTTCTTTTTGCATGCCTAATTTAATTGTGTTTGTGTTTTTAGTTTCTTAAGTTTGATTTAAGTTAAGTAAAGTAGTGAAAGCTCTTATTAAGTAATGTTAAAGTAATTGATTTCTGCCCTAGCATAAACAATTAGGGGCCAGATGTGTAAGTTTTCCTAGTTATATAAGATTCATAAATATTTTACTAGACGACAATGCATAATCTATGGGAGGTTCCTATAACCCCCATAAGTAGAATTGTATAGGCATATTCTTGCCATTTATAACAGCTTTGAGTAAACATTATTCTTCAGTTAGTGACAGCCTTGCCATGTTTAAGGTGTAGAGGCATACGGTTTTAAACCATGACCGTGCCTGAGGGCCTACGGGCCTTTTGACTGTATGAAACAACACTAAGAAAACAGTGCTTACTGTATTTAAATACTGTACCGTACGCTTAAGGCATACAGAAGAAGAAATTAAGAACCTTTAAGTACAGAAATGACTAAAGTTTCTCAAGAAAAGCTAAGTTTAGAGAAGAAACATTTTTCCTTTTTTTGCCTTTTACTGTATTCTACGTGTGTAACTATTTTTTCTTTTATTCTTGTGTGGACTATTTGCTTTTAATTTTCACTAAAAAATTTTAAATTGAACTTTTGGACTGAGAGATTTCTTTCAACACGCGTTTTACCCATGCTTGATCTCGCGTTATGTTTTGGCGGCTGCACTCATGATATGACAAAAGTATAATTCTTGGTGCCAGATGATGTGGTTCAATGTTCTTCGAAACAGTTGCACTCCTAGAATTTTTTCCACTAGTGTCTGAAATGGTAAGCAGTGCAATAATGAAAAAGAAATGTAATGAGTGGGAGATCAGTAGGCGAAAACGCTATCGTAATGAGACAGGTCGGAGGAGATTGATGAATATTATTCAAACAGAAAAGCCACAAATGCTCAAGTAAGAAGTCTTTCCAAAAGTAGTGTGCAGAACGGTATCTCTTAATATGCCAGGTGCGTAACCTTGAGGTAAATTAGCTATAGCAGAAGACCTTGCAGTGTTCTACTCCTGTCAACTAAGAACAGGAAGGTGAGGTTCCTGTAGGCACATGATCAACAAAGGTGATTAGAAAAATGTTGCCTAGTCTGATGAATTTCAATTTATGCTGTGACATGCAGATGTTAAGTTCAGAATTTCACATCACCAGCATAAATCCATGAATTCTTCCTGCCTTTTGTCAACAGGACACAATATGGTGGGTGGTAATGGAATGGTGTAGAAAAATATTTTTTTGAAAAACATTAGACCTTTTTATACAAAGTGAACATCATCTAAATGCCACAGCAATCCTAAGCATTGTTGTTGACCATGTGCTTATATTTTTGGACACAGTTTAACCATTTTCAAATGGTAGTTCAGACAAGATAATGCATTGTGTCACAAAGGATGTACCAGTTTTTCAGACATAATAGAGACTTCATTATGGTGGTATGGAGTCATCTTTGACCTTGTAGAGTAATGAGCAGTTTGGGGAATGGATGAATCAAGAAACTTATTTAAAATAGAGTAATCAGTGCATGTTACTTGGACATCAAAAAGTTGAACTTTATGTTTACTCATTTAAGCACTGTCTTGTTGACTTACTGCACTCACCAGAAAGAATGAAGGAAACAAGGAATATTTTCTTGAGAGACAGTTTGTTGGCAGTCTGCTTTATTTTGTTCATGTATCAGGTAATTAGGAATAAAGATTTTTGTTAATTACAAAACCTAAGGACTGAAGTATGCGAACACTCTGACTTTTCTAATTCCTAGCTTTCCTTTCCCAAGGGAGGCAATGATAGCAGTGAATGCAATTTAGAGATAATAACGGTAACATTTTCTATAATTTAACAGCCCATGGTTGAAGTAATCATAATTCCCTCTTAGTGTTACTAAGAGCTGGTAGAGAAAGATAAGGACCAAAAGAAGCAAACCATAGTGATTTCCAGATGCTTGGCTGTGTGTTATTGGTCATATTTGCTGCTTTGCATATTTGCATACATACAGTTCAAGAATAACTCTCTGAGCAGAACAGCAATAAACAGTCCATAGCAATGTTTTGCAAAGCAAAATCTTTCTGCTTACTATTTGAAATTAACTTTTAAGTCCAGTGTATAAGCTAAATCTACAGCAGACTGTGTTTTCCACGTATGTCAATTGACTCTGAAATTTCCTCAAATAAAAATAACATTTTTAGTGTTTTATATATTGTATATTGTAAATATGTATTGTATTTCTAACCCTGCACAAACCTGCAATGCAGTCATGACCACCATTTACCTTACTCTCCAAAGGCCTCAATGCACTAGTCTTCTCTCTCTGGAGTTCGTCCCCTTAATTTGTCTGTGACACACTCAATTAGAATTTTATTTTTAAACTTTTATATCAAGTTTTAAAATGCACCACTATACAGGTACCAATTTTAATAAGACGATAAGTCTTTCCTTCAAGATATTCTATCAAGTAATTAACAGAAATCCCTAATTTTGTCCAATAAATGATAAGTCTGGAACTAGAAGAAAAAGATCTAAAATTTAGCATTGCCCTAGAAGACAAAGAAACAAAGAAATAAGAAAGAAAAGCTTCCATATTTTACGGATTAACTGGCTTGAACAATTTGAAGCTTTCCTATTTCAAACAAAAACACACCTACGAAATGGAGAGCGGAAATTTCCATCAATTATAAATTTAAATCAAGTATAAGGTCCATCGTCTTTTTTTCATGCAACAGTTTCTAGGAACTGCTCCTGCAGCATTAAGTCTATGAAATTCATTCTGTCATGTTATCATACGCTACAGTTTCTCTCACTTCATAATTTCTCTATTCTTGGATTCCAGTTTTTGTAAATGCTGAATTGCTACCTGTACTTTTGCTACAGTCTACATTTTTATTGCACTTTACTGTCTGGTAACCTTGTGTGTTCTAAAAAGGGTTATCTGATGCTTATGTATTCAGATTCTAATAAAGTAATCCTCTGGTAGGATGAACACTCATAAGAGGAGAGCACCTAATGGCAAGGAAGCTGACTACATGAAATGAACATATGTTATGATGTTAATGACACTACAGTTTATAAAATGAAAATATAAAATACAGATTGTATTAGTATTTGTTTTAGTTGTATGATACTGAATATTGTGGTTTCATTTTTCATTCACTGTGTTAGCCTTGTCAGCTTGGCTTTTCTGTTTATATTTACATTGCTTAAATAAGGTTCTAATTCATTATTTCTAGTGTCATGTGTGTAAGTATGTTGCTCCTTTACATGAGAGCTAGCTGCATTTTAACTCCACTGTGATGTTATAAATATATGAATATGAGCATGCTTGGGTGCAGACTTTTGCCTGTTTCCAAGCTCTTTTCCATTTTCTCTACTTGTCTAGCTCCTGTTTCATATCTATTCTACACCAGGAGGGTATTCCATGAAGCGTGCTTATTAAATTGAGACTTGGCTGACTACGACTTGCTTAAATAAGCCTAGTTTTCCAATTAAGGCTCAGTCCTTTACACAAACACAAAGTGTTCCTCATTAACTCAAGACTGGCTTAGGCGACCCACGATTATGCACCTACACATGAGATTCAGGCAACCCTGGGAGCTGATCATTGATAACATCAATCATAGTTTAAAAAGCACAGAAGAGAGTGTGACATATACAGATTGGATACCTGTGACTTTTAATGTGAAACTGATGAGATGTATGGCATATTATGGGCACAACTAAGAATGCAGCAACATTAGATATGCTAAAAATATCCTAAAATTGACAAAAAAGCTGGTAATGAATGAGATAACTTAAATGTCATTTATTTTCAATGGATAGTTTATGTTATAACGCATTACCCTTTTAACTGAACATGTAAGATTAATTTAAACAAGAATTCTGCAACTTCAAATATACTTAAAAATAAATACCTGGAACCTTTTATTGAGATTTTGTATCTTATCAGTTGTGAATTTCATGTACTCTCAATTTGTAACACTTCTATAAGCTTCGTCTTTAGCTTGGTATGGAGCAGCCTAAGAGGTGATGGCTAGTAGCCTCAGTTACCAAGTGTTAAGCCTGTAATGTCAGTTTAAGTGGATCTTACTCATTTAGTGTGTGCTTCGTGGAATACCCACCAGGTATCATTGTACAAAGTGCCAAGGTATCCCCTAATACCTGCATTAATATTAATATTTACTGCATTAATATTAATATTTACTAGCAACCTTGGGAGCAATAACAACTTTGGGTTTTACTCATATTTGGAGGATAACATTCTTCACCCCTTTTTCTAAAGTTATATAAGCTAGCTTGAAATTTGCTGGTGATAGCAATTTAAAGTTACTACTTCTTCATCATTCGGTGCACTGTGTAGGCACAAATAATCTGTCATTGTCACTGCAAATCTTAGGCATGGCTCATCTCGACTGCCATTTGGACAAATCACGGGCAGAACAAATAGTATCTGAAGGTAACACATGAAAACCATGCAGATATTGAGAAACATAAAATGGAGTTTAATAAATATTCCCATAATCTGTGACTGACACAGTGATCCTAAGAGTGTAAATAGCTCCATTTCACACTAAAAGAGGGGCTGTTCATCTGAAGATTGAGAGAGTGAAGAACTGGAGCAAGAATAAAAGCAAGGCAGAAAGGGTTCAGAATTGGCTTTTCATCCACTGTAATGGAGAATGTTCGATCACCATCAACTAAAATGGATGAACTCCATGCTGTGTTCTGTTATGTTACATCATGGGGTTTTTCTCTAGCTTATATTTATTTTCTGTTTTATTTTGGCATTTTGGTTATTTTTAAATTTTTAACTTTCATCCATCCATCCATTATCCAACCTGCTGAATCCAAACACAGGGTCACGGGGGTCTGCTGGAGACAATCCCAGCCAACACAGGGCACAAGGCAGGAACCAATCCCGAGCAGGGTGCCAACCCACCGCAGGACACACACAAACACACCCACACACCAAGCACACACTAGGGCCAATTTAGAATCACCAATCCACCTAACTTGCATGTCTTTGGACTGTGGGAGGAAACCGGAGCGCCCGGAGGAAACCCAAGCAGACACGGGGAGAACATGCAAACTCCACGCAGTGAGGACCTGGGAAGCAAACCCAGGTCCCCAGGTCTCCCAACTGTGAGGCAGCAGCGCTACCCACTGCGCCACCGTGCCGCCTTTAACTTTCATATTTTTATTAATTTCTGTTAGTTATGTTGGTTTGTTTAAAATTTATGTCCTCACAGGTGGCGCAGTGGTAGTGCTTCTGCTTTGCAGTAAGGAGACTGTGGAAGATTGTGGGTTCGCTTCCTGGTTCCTCCCTGTGTGGATAGCGCTTTGAGTACTGAGAAAAGCGCTATATAAATGTAATGAATTATTATTATTATTACTGTGTTTTTAAATGCTATTCCATTCCATGCACTTTGTGGGTGGAACCCAGGGAGATGGGACCACCCTGATGTAACTGCTGCTGGATCCTTCTTCTGCCTTTATCTGGAGGTTAGAGTGATAGACCTATCCAGTGAATCATTGAGAATTGTTTGTTGGAGTTCCATATGTACTATTTTTTTATATTTTCTGGTTCTGGATTTTCATTTTTAGGATTTTGTTTGTGGATTTCATGTTTGGACTTATTTTCTTTTTGTGCTTGAGAGCACTTTGTTACATTTTTGTATTTTTTTGTAACACATATTTATGTTTATAAAGATTCTTTGTGGAACTTGTCTGTATTATTGAAACATTTTATGGTTTCTCTTTCTAGCATTTTTTTTTATTGTGGGACTTTTATAGTCTTTTTGAACTTTCAATATCAGCTTCCCATTTTAAGGCATGCTAGGCCAAAAGCCAGCAGGTAGATGTTAGGGGCAGGCTGGTCTGAAGAGATACTCTACTGAGCTGTCAAGTGAAGACTGTGGCCTGTTTTTTGGTCATTATTGAGGCCTCAAACCCCTTTTTGTCATGTTTACGTCTCCAGTTCACAACATGCTGAAGTACTGTAGCATTTTGTGTATTACAGAGAGCTGGCTTAAGAGACTGATATTCCATGACACCATATTAATGCTGAGCTGCTTTCATCAAATACAATCAGACAGAGACACAGTACAATATAAAAAGAGGGCAGAAGGGGGACTGGTCATGTATGTGAAATGGTATTAAAGGGAGCATATTACATTTAAAACTACAATTTATAATATAGATATTGAATTATTGGCTATAGGAATTGTCATTGTCCACATTATGTGCCTAGAAAGATAAGTTACATTGTCCTTATTAATGTTTATATTCCTTTTTCCGCAAATGGTGAGTCAGCAACAGAAATTATTCAATGTGTTGCCAACATTGTAATTACAAACATTACACCCCTCTAATTATAATATGTTGTAACTTCAGCCATGTAATTTTGAAAAGAACAATGACAGACTTCCATCAGTATGTGTCATGTTCTACATTTGTACACAAATAAATGTTAAATTGTTGTGGAAAGAACTTTCCTCTATTTTAAAAGAAGTCATTCTTGGAGACCAGAGGAAAATGCAGAACAATTCTTTATTTGTACACAGGTATGCAGAAATGTCGCAGTCCATGGAGTGAGCAATTAATAAAACAATTCATCTGCTTTTATGCTTTTCTGTTATACTAGGGGGCTCTGCCCCCTGCTCGCTTCGCTCGCCAACCCCTGGCGTTGGGGCATGACAAAGAGTGAGATGTATGATTTAGATATAGTACAGTGTGCAGGTTTGGATGATGCGTATAGAAATAAAAAATAGAGTGTTTGGCATAGAGTAATGTTTTATTGGAATATTTCTTTGTATACAACATTAGTAGTAAAGATGGTGTCTTGTCCTTGAATGAGTCTTCCTTGGCATGGATCATTTATAATTTTAACTTTAACGTCAGATGAACATCGAACACGTGAGAAGGCAACATAAAGTTGTCCGTGTCCAAAAACGGGTTCAGAGAGGTAGATGCCAACCTTGTCCATGGTTTGTCCTTGTGATTTGTTGATGGTCATGGCAAATGCAGCTTTAATGGGGAACTGTCGGCGTTTCAATGTAAAAGGTAATTCTAGGTCAGAACTCGTAAGGTCAATTCTAGGAATGAGAACAGTATTGTTAGCATGTGATCCTGTAAGAACTGTTGCTTGAATAACATCGTGTGTCATGGTGTTGACGACTAAACGTGTGCCATTGCATAAACCCTGTTTAGTGTTAAGGTTTCTTAATAGCATGATTATTGTTCCGTTTTTAAGGGTAAGGTTGTGTTGTGGTCATCCGGTCGGGTTAGTCTTGGATCTTGTTCTTTGTCCTTTATCAAGACCAAAGCAATTGTAGTTGCCGCTATACCTTCTGCATTTGCTTTTGTATTGGCCTCCTTTTCAACTTCATGTAGCATTTTTATAGACTTAGCTAATGGGTGATTGTTTATGACATGAGAGACGTTTCTCATTATAAGCTCTGTGCATTGTTTGTTTTCAGGAAGGTTCATTCGTTGACAGATTGCCTCATCTGGATCTAGGATGTAGATTTGTGCATATTTGCATTGTTGATTTGTTTCAGGGTGCACTGTTCCAATGCGATGCAATATTTGTCCACATATGGGAAAGCAGTATGGGCCATTGCCTTTTGGTGGCCTGATATGTACTCCGGTAGATGCAAAAGCAAATGAACTATTGTAGGATCTAATGCAGTTCATAAAGTTTTTACTTTCAGGCACATCGTTAGTTAGAAGCTTCTGTAGATATTCAGGATATGAATGTAAAGGAGTCAGTCTAATCTGCCCCTTTTGACAACAACGTGTAAATTCATTATTTGTGTTGCCAGTTGTTTCTTCTGGGAAGTTAAGTGAATGACAATGATTGCAAATGACATTCATTAATCCCAATGAATTTTCCTCAATAGTGGATTCATTATTGAAGGCGTTTTCAGCCATTTGGCTTAAGCGTTTAACATGTGTCTGGCGTTGATGTCCGCTACGTGCATGTTTTGCTTTTGGCGTTTGAGTGCCGCGTTGTTGCATGTCCATTATTTGGGACGCGCTATTTTTTTCTTTTAATTTATTCGCCTCCGCTTTGCGCAAAGTCCGTTTCACTCTACGTCGTGCATTGTTTGTATCGAGCCTTGTTCGTTTTTGTATGTCGGTCATTTGAGCTCTCTCCTTTTGGAGTCTTGCTTTCTTTTTTTCTCGCAGTTCATTTGCGCTTTGTAGACGTCTGCGTTCATTTATTTTTTCTCTTCGCTCCCTTTTTTGTATGTATGCTCTTTCGTTTTGAAATCGTGCTTGTTTCAATGCAGCACTTTGAGACGCGCGCTGTATGCCCCTACGTTCATTGTGTCTGTCCATTTGGGCACGTCTCTGTAACGGTGTTACTTGTGCTTTGCGTTTTTTGATCCGCGACATTTTTTCTCCCGGAGTTTCAGAAGCGCGTTTTATGCTCCCCCGTCTATTTTGTTGTTTCTTTAGTGTTCGTGTGTTTGTTCCTGTTATCCTTTCCGAATCGTTTTGTACCTGTGACCGTGTATTCATGACTTGTTTCTTTCTCAGCATGCGAAATATGGATAAGTAATAAGGAGGATCGCACTCACTGTTAATATGTTTCCTTTTCTGCAGTTGAACGGTTAATAGTGCTTTATTGAAAGGAGATCCACCTATGCTGACACCTATGCTGCCTAGTGTGAAGGTGTTGACGTTCACTTTAGAATATGTGGCTTTGGGTGTCACTTCTTATGGATGTGGGGGGGGGGGGTGAGGATTGTTGTTGCGCGAGCGTCTTCTTTCTTTTTGTGTTCCTGTGTCTTGTTAAATCCCCGTCTTTGTGTGTGTCCCGTCCCTTGCTTGTAGGGTCTGTGGGGTGGTTTTGTGTTCTTTTTTTTTTGTGTTCCATGGGCTTGTTGAATCCCCCTCTTGGTGTGTGTCCCGTCCGGTGCCTGTAGGGGGGGGGTGGGGGGGGGGGGTGCCTTGCTGTTGTGCGCGAGCCTCTTTTTTTTTTTTTTTTTTGGGTCTAGTTTCGTGTGCAATGTGTTTCGTGCTTTGCCTGCGTTTGACTACTTTTTTATGTGCCTTTTCCTTTTTTCGGTGCTCGTTGCGCCTACTTTCTTTGACTCCTGTTTTCTCTTTTTTCTGTGCTCACTCCTTTTTTCTGTGGTCTTGTCCGCCTCTCTCGGCCCCTCATCTGCCTCTCGCGGACTCTTTTCGCGCCTGCGCAGTACGTCTTTTTGCGTTTCTTTGACTCCTTTTTTCTCTTTTTTCTGTGCTCACTCCTTTTTTCTGTGGTCTTGTCCGCCTCTCGCGGCCCCTCATCCGCCACGCGCGGCCTCTTTTGTCCGCCTCTCGCGGCTCCTCAGCTGCCTCTCGCGGACTCTTTTTGCGCCTGCGCAGTACGTCTTTTTGCGGCTACGGCCCAGGGCCGGATGTCCCTGCGTCCATCCGGTTTAGCATTCTCGGTTAGTAATATGGATTACCTCATTTAATACATCACGTCATCTGACTCTTAATATGCATAATATGCAGAGCTTCATCCAATCAACTAGTGCCACCAGTATTTTCTGACTCCTTTTGACTTTCCCATTAATCTGAATATTGCCTTGTAATAGGGGTGATCTGCAGACTCTTCTATTGATTTTAGCTCCATTTCATAGGAGGGGTATTTGGGCTTTCCAAATAGTTTATTCCCGCTTTCTAGAGGGGTGTTTGCTACTTATCTACTTCATTTTAACCTTAGCAACTATCTTGGCTCTTCTAAGATGAGAATCAGCCTCACATGTCTAGGCTTAAAACAACATTTAGTTAACCCTTTAGTTACATTCAACTCTTATCCTTATGTTTAATAATTCACTGATATAACTTCATATAAGTACAGTATATACTCATATTAAATTGTAAGATACCATATATTAATTAAACTAATTGATTAAAATTCTGTAAAAGAAGCTTTTAAATGTAACCTGTGGCACTACTGGGCAGATCAGACCACAATCTGATAATATAACCCCACATTCAAGCTTGTTATTAGGTGGTAACTATCTTTCTAAACAATAAGCCCTCAATTACTAAGGAGCTAAAAAGTCACCCAAGTCATAATAAGAGAGCTTTCACATCTGGAGATAAAATGGCTTTGAGGGACATACGGACAGTACTGGATGAAAAAGCTGAATGAAAGGAAGGAGGCTTACAGAGTTTAAAAATATAAATTCAACCAAAGTGACAGGAAAGAAGTTTGGAATGGACAGAGCATAATTACTGGACTGAAGCTAACGTGGACAAAGCTAACATCCTGAACCAATTTTTTAAGATATATTTTCCATTCCACCACAACTTTCTTTTAGTGGTCTGTACTCCCACACCACCTCTACCTGAGGAGGCTACACTCAGTAAAAGCTACAGGACAAGACAGAGAAAAGTCCACAGGGTACTTGAGACCTATGCTGACCAACTTTGTGGTATCCTTTGCTACCTTTTGAGTGTATCACTAAGGCTTCAGAAAGTGCTGCTACTGTGGAAAACATCCTCCATTCTTCCTGTTTCAAATAAAGCAGGTGCCTCTTCACCTAATAACTACAGACTGGTGGCGCTAATGTCCCACATCATGAAGACTAGTCCTCACCTATATAATTCCTCTTGTGAAAGACCATTTGGACTGACTGCATTCTTCCTAACAGACAACGTTTGGAGTGTAAAATGCAATCTATCTGCTCCACAAAGCTTATTCTATCTGGACAAAGTTGGCAACGCTGTGAAGATTATGTTTTTGTCATTTCTCCAGGCCCTTTAATATCATTCAGCCATTCCTGATAGTTGTTAAACCAAGGGACATGTAGGCAGATAAACTTGTGCAAATTGAACTATCTGACCATTAGACCTCATGTTGTGAGGCTCAAGGACTGTGTATCAGATGTGGACATGAGTAACACTGGAGCACCAAAAGAAACTGTCCTGTCCTGACTATAAATGACTATACATGGGTCATGTCACATGCAGAAATTATTCAACGATTCTGGACTAATTAAGTTTATTGACAAAGGTGATGAGATAGAGTGTAGGAAGTGGATAATTTTGTTCCTTGGAGCAAAGAGAACTGTCTTCTACACAGCCTCACCAAA
Organism: Erpetoichthys calabaricus; assembly: GCF_900747795.2. Classification (NCBI taxonomy): domain Eukaryota; kingdom Metazoa; phylum Chordata; class Cladistia; order Polypteriformes; family Polypteridae; genus Erpetoichthys; species Erpetoichthys calabaricus. The sequence goes on from NC_041394.2 coordinate 124,383,323, forward strand.
CCAAGCAACTAGTTATTGACTTTCACAGCAACGAAAAGCCTCAATGTCCAGTCATTATTCATGTAATAGATGTAGAAGTAGTACACTGCTTCACATACTGTGGCTGGGGATCCACATTAATGGCATAGACAGGTCTGGTATACAAAAATGGCAGAGCAGACTCTGCTTTTTTTTTTAGGAAACTGAATTCCTTTAACAGTAGTGACATTTCTTTCCATGTTCTATAATTCTGTGATGACCCATGCAATTTTATCTGCTGTAGTGAGCTGGGTTTATATTTGGAAGGTACTACCTGAGGAGAGAATGAAGACAAAACTGATGGCCATTATGAACAATGCTGTTACACTATCATTAAGTACTTTCAGCCAATGAATTATTCAGTGGAAGTGTGTTAAGAAACAACACTTGGTCTCCATCATATCTATGACCATACAGCTTCATTGTGACTTCTCTCTTATCAGAAAGGGAAACTTTTCCTTCTTTTTTGTAATTCTTGTGCATGTTTAAAGGGAAGTGTTATTGTTTGTTTAAAGATTTTTCTAGAGCTTCTGTAAAAGCTAAATTTCCCTTTGGGACAAATAAAATTCTATCTATCTATCTATCTATCTATCTATCTATCTATCTATCTATCTATCTATCTATCTATCTATCTATCTATCTATCTATCTATCTGTCTGTCTGTCTGTCTGTCTGTCTGTCTGTCTGTCTGTCTGTCTGTCTGTCTGTCTGTCTATCTATTTCACTAACTGGATGAGCCTTTTGTATTTGTCTTCTTTTCTTTATTGCACTAAATGGTTTATTTTTATGCTAGTTGTCTTTTTTAATCAATGTCTATGCTATATAAATTAGCTAGATGCTAGGAAATGCAGTAACAGTATTTCAAATTAATGTATAATTGTATCCTCTATCAAATAGCACACTTTTACAAAAATGTGTTTATTGTCCATTGAATAAATTTAAAACATAATACTCTCATGAAGGAATGGTGGAAGCTTTTTTATGTTTTATATGTTAACTAAAGATATGGACATGCAATTGAAACTGCTTTCTGAACAAATACCTCTTGCAGAGCACACAAACCAGAAGGCACATAGTGGAGGGTTTACAGTTTAATAAGACAGCTGTGTTTATGAGCAGCTGGTGTACAGTTATTTTTATTGTATGCACATAGACCCTGTCTAAGTTGTGTTTGTGGATCATTCTATTGATCTTAACACCTCTTCATAGGAGGAGTGTTTGGGCTTTCCCATTAGTTTATCCTCACTTTCTAAAGGGTGTTCATTACTCATTTACCTCATTCTTGCCTTGGAAAGTCCTGTTGATGTTTTCTCTAAAATGAGGCAGATACCTCATGTGCTTAACCTTTAAGTTACATTTAGTTGACCCTTGAGTTACATTCAGTCATTTTTCTTATGTTTAATATTTCATTAATTAACTGTAAAAGATTATTATATATTACAAATTCCATAAAATATGAAACAAAGGATAATGGTGAGGGGGAACTTTTTCAGGATTAGATTATGCTAATAGTGGTGTTCCTTAGAGATCAGGGGGGTATTTTCCATACGTCGCTTAAATCATCTGAGATCAGATGCCTCATCTTGGATGAGTTAATGCCGGTGAAACTCATCTGGGATAAGTCGGTTTTTCAAACGCAGCCATGTAGTAGATTACCCTAGCTGGATCTAATCATCCGAGATGAATCCACGCGCCTACGCTGATTGAAAAGCCCATATATATTGAGTCTGGAAAACATGATCTGCAAGTCTTTGATAGGCTGTAACAAAATGAAGAAAGAACGGGTGCATTTTTTTTTCACACAAGCGGAGCAAGACCTTTTATTCGAAGGACATGAAGAATTTCAAGATTTAATATGCACAAGGGGTAACACTGCAAAAGCAGCCCAAACTAGAAAAGACGGCTGGCAAAAAGTGGCCGACAAATTAAATTGGTAAGTAGTGTGCATTGTACTTAATGAATGCAGCATTTCATTTCCTACGTGTCAGATTAATTATTATTTAATATGTCATAATTCCAGATCAAACATGAGAACATGGGAACAGGTTAAAGTGAAGTACAAGAATATACCCTAAGTTCTTGTCAATAAGCCGCGGCTTATCTAAGGAAAAAAGTTGTGAAAATGAAAAAATAGAATATCGGCTTATACATAAGTCCGGCTTATACATCCATCGCGGGGGTTGCGTTCCAGAGCCACCCGCGAAATAAGAATATCCGCGAAGTAGAAACCATATGTTTATATGGTTATTTTTAGAATGTCATGCTTGGGTTACAGATTTGCGCAGAAACACAGGAGGTTGTAGAGAGACAGGAACGTTATTCAAACACTGCAAACAAACATTTGTCTCTTTTTCAAAAATTTAAACTGTGCTCCATGACAAGACAGAGATGACAGTTCTGTCTCACAATTAAAAGAATGCAAACATATCTTCCTTTTCAAAGGAGTGCAAAGCAAGCAGTCAAAAAAAAAATCAATAGGGTTTTTTGGCTTTTAAGTATGCGAAGCACCGCCGGTACAAAGCTGTTGAAGGCGGCAGCTCACACCCCCTCTGTCAGGAGCAGGAAGAGAGAGGAAGAGAGAGAGAGAGAGAGACAGATAAAAAAAATCAATACGTGCCCTTTGAGCTTTTAAGTATGCGAAGCTCCGTGCAGCATTTCTTTCAGGAAGCAGCTGCACACAGCCCCCCTGCTCACACCCCCCTACGTCAGCGCAAGAGAGAGAGAGAGAGAGAGAGAGAGAGAAAGTAAGCTGGATAGCTTCTCAGCCATCTGCCAATAGCGTCCCTTGTATGAAATCAACTGGGCAAACCAACTGAGGAAGCATGTACCAGAAATTAAAAGACCCATTGTCCGCAGAAATCCGCGATATATATTTAAATATGCTTACATATAAAATCACAATTTAAATGACCGCTACGCGCTCGTGTTGACTCGGCGACGCCCAGAGCAGAAAGAACGCGCTCCGGCCGCTCCAACCGCGCCATGCGGGGAGTGAGAGAGACGGCAATATCTCACACTCTCTCCCCCCTTAAAGAAATTAAATGGGCGCGAGTGAGACCACTGACCTCCCTCCCTTCTATTAGTTATAGGTTATAGTACGTTCGGCTTATCCATGAGTCCGGCTTATCTATGATACGATTTTATTTTAAAAATTCGTATGATTTTTGGTCTCCGGCTAATACATGAGTCCGGCTTATAGACAAGAACTTAGGGTACTTCAAACTGGTAAATATTAGTATATAACTATTTAAAGAATTGTTGACATAAATAATCATATATAATATAAAAACATTAATTTTAAAGCTAACAAGAAGGCAGACAAGCAAAAAACAGGTGGAGGTCCACGCGGTCCAGACCTAACCCCTGCAGAAGAGTTGGCTGTCCAGCAAAATGCCCATCGCCCTGTTTCTGAGGGCATTCCAGGGGGAAGCTCCTCCTCAGAACCAGTGGCAGGATGCAGTGGTCACTTCATTTCAGGTAAAGGATGGTCATTGCATATATTTGTCCTCAATGTGTGCCATAGGTATGTTCCATATAGCCCTCTTTTTTTTTGTTGGTTCAGTTGCAGGGAATGTCATATCCCTAGAACTTGTCTGACCAACGAGATATTGACGAAGGTCAAATATTTGATGAAGACACTGTGTCTGATTATTCATCAGGAGGAGAGGTACATTTTCCAAATAATGTTTAATCAAACTCCACTCTGATCAGTCTCATGTGCCCCAATCACATTTGGAAATCCTGGTAATGAGAATGTTAGGCTGATTGAGATTCTTCATGGAACTGTGGGTGTTTTTGCCTGTGTATTCCCTACCTGCAATGGCATGAAACACCTCTTTTATTGTCTGCACATGCAGGTGTCCAGGAAACACTATGAAAACCCGGAGGAAATATTTCAGAGCCAAACAGACTTTACGAATTGCCTGACAAACTGCACTTTTAGATAGATTTTCCGCATCGCCTACAGTATATAAAAAAAGTGCCGCTTGCAAAAAACCTCAAAGCAATGCATACTGTCTGTGTGGTTGTGAGAGCCCGACTTTGCCTAGTTTGACTTCGAATATAAGGTGGTAATAAATCTTTGAGGTACAATATTCCCCCTCGGCTAAAGCAGTATCTTTCGAAAAGAATTTGCTCCGGGAGCAATAAAAGATCTTACCGATCGCGCAAAACCCTTTCTATATGAAATTCTCTTCTTATAATTTGTGCACCAATATCAATTGGTTGCTCATTCATGAACGGTGAAGCCATAACTGAATGAATTCCATGCACGGACACTGAGTGTGTAAGCTAATCCTTGTTTACACAGAACAAACCTGCTCTGAGCAGGTTTGAGGATTTTAATGTGCTGCTATACATCCAGCAAGAGTTTCGAAAAACGGACAGATCCAGGATCATGCCAAATCGTCAACAATTACATCCAGCTAAACGAGTAATCCACGTACGAAAAATACCCCCCAGTGCTAGGTTTGCTGCTATTTTCAATATAAATAAATAATCTACATAAGAATATAAACAGCAAACTGGTTGAGTTTGTAATTGATACCAGACTAGGTAGAACAGCAGATAATACTTAATCAGAAAAATTGTTTCAAGTAAGCCTGACTACATACAGGCTTGAGCAGATCTTTAGCAGATGTAATTTAATGTAAGTAAATGTAAAGTATTACACTTAGGAAGCAGAAATGTTAGATTTGAATGCACAAGTTTGAAACTTGAAAGTACCCCTTTTGAGAAGGATCTAGGGATCAAAGCAGACCTATCAAAATCTACATCGCGAAGACTAATAGAATATTAGGTTATATATCATGATGTGTGACCTACAAGTCAAGGGAGGTTATGCTTAAGGCTCATAGTGCACTATAATGACCTCACCTGCAGTACAGCATGCGAGGAGAGTGACTAGACTGATTCTGGGACTGAGAAGTATGAGCTATGAGGAGAGACTGAAAAAGTTTAATCTTTTCAGAAAATATGGATTAAGAGGTGATGAAAGTCTTAAAAATGTGAATAGAATTAGTACAGTGAGTACTAGTGGATACTTTAAAATAAATTCTTCAACAATAATGTGGGGAAATGGTTGGAAACTTCTTAAAGCCAAATTTCACAGAAATGTTACAGAGTGTTTCTTCATACAAAGAACCACAGATACATACAATAAAGTGATTTGATGTTATTTTGGAGAATCTAGGTGAATCTTTTGCTTAATGACCTTCCCTCACCACAAATGCTCTAATGTTCTACTGAGCTAATCTATTGATCTCTTCTGCTGTGGCATGCACAGTCAAAAAAATTATTCCACTGGCTAGTCCTAAATTTTGGCTGACTATAACTTGGTCATCTAAGAGAATAATACTAGGTAAGTGATAATCAGGGGTAACACTGTATTTGTAAACTGTCTTTACAATTCAATTAGGTATATAGCTTGGCCAGGGCCAACTTTGGGCAGGCAGACAGTCACCCTTTTATAGGAATGACAATGTAAATATGAAAAAGTGACTGGGACCATCAACTGGATTAAATATGGATGTTTATTGTAGTACTGTAGCAATTATTGACCTAAATCTTCATATTAATACAGAAAATATTCAACAAATTAAAACCTAGCAGCTCCTGACAACTTTTGTGATTTAAGGATGCTGCAAGAAAATTAAAAAAGCAAAAAAAGTAGTCTTATTGATTAGGTGAGAGAGTTAATGTTTTGAATCTGTTTCGAGATATACTGAATTTGCTTTTAAACACTTTCTCTTCAGGGATTTTCCTACTAATTCTGCATGGGCCAAGCTTTGATATAAATCCAGCTTTCCTATTTCAGCATTATACGACTGTTTCTGATCCAAACAATCCCTCAATTCACAGATGTATGCTTAAGTGCTAGAATTTATTGATAATGGATCTAACATAAAAGGAGAATTGAAGCAGTGTATTATCCTTTGAAACCGAGAGGCGTGCAGCAATAATGAACTCAGACCTTTTTACTTATGCTAACAAAGTATAAAGGATTTTAAAAATACAATATACTTTATATAGGACCTTTGAGTAACATAAATATCATTTGATGGGTCCTAGTTCAAAAACAAATAAATAAAAAAATTAGACTCCTGGTCATGTTATATTAACTTAAATGCAATAAAAAACTCAACAATGTCAATGAATTATGTTAAATGTATCCTCTACATCGAAGGTCGGTTGTCATAATTAAGCTTTATTCAGTTTTGGGAATGATAACACCATTAACCTTTTCATTCTGATATCAAGTAGGCAAGCATGTTAATAATAAATAAGTCTTTCAAAACAACAACCATGAAGTCACAGTGGGCCCCCAGCACCTTTGGCTCTGACGCAACTGCCCTGCTCATACTGCCTATTTATGCAACATTCATAGAAATTATAAATAGTGTACAAACTACCTTATAAGCCAAAATAACACAGCTAAAGTCAAATTAAACATTCTTTACATATCCTTTATTTAATAAATAGCAAAGGTAAGGAGATATACTGTACATCAAAAAGGTTCTGATATTACAAAAGGAGAAAAATATTTTAAATAATATCACTTTTAAAATGAAAGAAATAGAGATATATACTTAGCCTTGGTTTCAACATTACTACAGAAAGAATTTCATTGATAGACATAAACTGAGAGTTTTAGAGGTTGTAGCCAGAGCTTAATTCAGTTATGCTTTGGAAACTTACAATGGCTGACTTGATTTTTTTTAGGTTATTTGCTGTTTCCAACCCTATATTAGCATATATAGCATTTGTTTTTCATCCATCCATCCATCCATTTTCTAACCCGCTGAATCCGAACACAGGGTCACGGGGGTCTGCTGGAGCCAATCCCAGCCAACACAGGGCACAAGGCAGGAAACAGAAACTGTTAAATGCAATGATAAGAATGTAGGATGCCAGAGACTATCACAGCAGCAATGAACATGATGAGAGAACAAGCCATAAGTACATAATGTAAAGAATCCAACTTTGTTTTATATTGCACCCTTTATTGTGAATACTATCCCAAGGCACATTTCAAAGCAGAGCACTGCTTAAACTGACAAGATAAAGTATAGTATAGCATAAATTAAAATTAAAAAATTGAAGATAATGATTTACTGATAGTATAGACTACACAGGGGTAGAGAATTAAAATGAGTAGCATACCATGTTCTAGAGTAGTAGTGGCTGCAGTTGTAGCTGCAGGTTTTCATTCTAACCCTTTTCTTAATTAGTGACCAGTTTTTGCTGGTAATTATATATATTTGCTATTTAAGTCTCAAGCCCCTTAACACTAGAATTATCAAAGCCTACGAAAAAACTCGTAAATCCGTCCCACCTTAAATCCCTTCACAACTCTCCATCAGCATCTTTTGTCTTGTAAATGTGCCGATCAAGACAAGCAACAAGCAGCCTACTTTTCCATCCCCCCACCGCCACAGAACGGGCACAAAGTTCCACCATCTCATGCCTCGATAATCTGGGAGTCAGGTACCTAGAGATGTAAAGGGAAATAATAGTGTGTTCCATTTCTATAGCAGTCTATGCAAACACATTGTTAAAACAGAAATGTTTTTCATATTTTAGTAATAAATGACAAAATATAGACATAAACTGTATAATGTGCAAAGCCTGAAGTCCAAAGATCAAATAAAGACTTTCACAAAAGGTACAAAGATGATTCAATAGCTTTTATGGCATAGCGGTAAGAATTGCTAACTTGTAATAAAGAGTCCCATGGTTCGAGCCTGGCTGCCTCATATATTTGCCGTTTTGAGTAGTGAGCTGCTCTTATTGTTAATATTATACAACAAAAACACATTTGATTTGCGTCTGTAACAGCCGGTGTAAATTTGTAGTTCTTTTAAAAGTTAGCATTTTTTTTGACTTTTATTTTCTCAGTCACAATGACAATACATACTAGCCCCCCCCCCCCCGGGATCTGACGCTTAGTTTTTATTTGAAACTGGGAATAACTGTAGATATGAGTGGTGTTTTGAGACAATGGAACTGGGAAATTCTTTGATCTAGATGGATAAAAGCTGACACACAAACACTGGTGAATCTGCCTTCTTGGTATCTCATTGTCACTTTAATTTTTTTTTATTCAGTTTTATTGAGTGTTCCTGCTCATGCTGAATTAGTATGCACCTTATGGTCCATGATGTCAAAGCCGCACTTGCAAAAAAGTTGAATTCAGATGATAATGAGGGTTCTACATCAGAGAAAGAATGCACGTCACAATTTTGCCGTCGCTGTACTTTGTATATAAAAGCCAGATCGAATGTTATTTACCTTGATTTATTTACATATTTTCCTACAGTGTAAAGTCACAAGTAGACTGCAGAGCTTTCCGTGTACATATACAAAGTACAGTGACGGCAAAAGTGTGACGTGCATTCCTTCTCCAATGTAGAACCTTCATCATCATCTGAGTTCACCTCTGTTATAGCGTGTGTTTATGTGAAAACAGCAGTGTCACATCGGGAGAGTGTGAACATAATTGGGAGAATAAAACTGAATAAAAAAAAGCTAACCTTTACAAGTACCATAAATTTACACCAGCTGTTACAGATTCAAATCAAATTTATGTTTTTGTTCTAAAATAGTAAGAATAAGAGCAGCTCACTTCTCAAAACTGAGTCATCCGGGGTCGAACTCACAACCTTTTGATTACCAGTCAGCAGTTCTTACCATTGCACCACCAAAGCGGTCGTATTAAAGACGTGTTAATGTCGCACCCTAACGCGGGTTCTTTTTCTGTGGTTATATTCTTGAATAAAAGTTTACTTGTTTTGTTATACTTGTACCTTTTGTGAAAGTGTTTATTTGATATTTGGACTTCAGGCTTCACACATTATACGCATCATGTATATATTTTGTCAATTATTACTAAAGCATGAAAAATGTTTCTGTTTTAACTATGTGTTTACATAGATTATTGTAGACACGGAACACACATGAAATGCATGTGTTCCAAATAACGATATAGTATTTACTCTATACAACTCTAAGCAACTGACATGCAGGTAAACAGACTTGAGCTGAGAAAACTTTGTGTGGCGGTGGGGGGGATGTGATAGCAGGCTGCTTGCTGCTTATCAACATATTTACAAGACAAAAGACGCTGATGGAGAGGTGGGAAGGGATTTAAGGTTGGACGTATTTACGAGTTTTTTCGTAGGCTTTGGCAATTCTATTGTTAATTGCTTCTTTTATCCTTAATTAGAAGCCAAACAAGAGATATAAATGAGCTAATGCATAACTATTTAACCAGTGCTCATCATACAATATCTGAAAATAAATAAAAGTGAAGGTCTTTGGGACAGTCTGTAGCAATGTCGCATAAAGAGAGCAAAGGCGAACAGGTTTTACAGTAGTGGATCAAACAAAATGGATTACTGTACTTCAATGTGTTTGCTGAGTAAAATGCACAACAGCATCTCAACAGTGACTTTGAACAGTTTGTGTGTTTTCTTCAAATGCTTCATTGCTGACTCAAGGGAGGTATAGTTATGATTCCCAGGTGAGTTCATTTCAGTTTTGGTAAAGCGCTGTTAATTTACCTTTTAGTCCATTCTTCAAACTTCAAAATTGTAACAGGCAAAACCTATTTTCTTAATTTCAAGGAACAATGTTCAAACAGAGGTGTGGAAGTCCCAGATATGCAGCTCAGATTGCCATCTTCTACGGTGAATTTGAATCTCGGGACTTTGCCATTTTTTCTTGAATTCTACTGACTGTCCATTACTAAGGATCTGCTTCAAAAGCTTTCAAAGCCTGCTGTGCATATTATTTGGTAGCACATACAGCTGCAAGCAGGTCATTTCACAAATGAAAATTACTAAAAGCAAATACAGAAGCATATTAATGCATACAAATCTTTGTAATGAATTACTTGTTGTGATGTCTAGCATCTCAGTCGCTATTAAGCAGTTTCAATGTTCATGACTGGAACAGTGACACAGCAAAATTACTCTCTTAGTGGTGTTTGAGTATCTCTTTTAATAGCCTTCAGTACAATATTTTATAATTAAACCATTTCTTGGAGTAACTATTCTTAAAATAAATGTTAGTTATTAAAACATGTGCTATGTTACCGGGGTTTATATGGCCCACTGTATGACTCATTATTGACAATTTGGCCTGCCACCAAAAAAGTTTGCCTGCCCGGTCCTGTAATTTTCTATGAACCTTGTAGGATTCCTGCCTGAATACAGGCCTCGAAGAATCAACCAAATACAGTGTAAATCCAATAAATGCTTTGCCAGAGATCATGTCATGTGACTACCCTGAACAATTCCACACATTTTTTGTCTGTTTGATGCTTTTTTTTGGTCAACTGAGCTCCCTGATTTATGATCATTTTGTGGTAAAACGTTTAAAACTCCATTGTGCAAAGCAAATGATGGCTGCTCTTATTTCTCATAAGAGATAATCCAACATTACTGCCATCCTTTTCCCTTTTTACAGTTTCAGAATTTCTTTTTAAAATGCTTTTTCAACACTGGTGAAGCCCTATTTAGCTGACTGCCACACATTTTCACACTTACCTGCATGTTACCTGGTGTAACAGGAGTGTGTTTTACTGCTTGTGTTCTCATTGACCGCTATGTTTGTGCATTCTGCTTAGCATTTTGTAACTTAAAAACAATGACACAGACTTAAGAAAAATGTAAACATTCAGATTATTGTAAACTTGCATCTTTTTCCTCAATCATTCACCACTCATGTGCAGAAATAAAGTAATATCCTGCACCACATATTATTAAGTTGGTTAGCACAGGGATGCCAGTCTGTATATCATAGCACTCTTCCCCCCCATCACTGGTTCTGTCCCCCTGTATTGCAAAATTATATTTTCAGCATCACTCTAATTCCATGCCTCTGACCTCTTGATCCTCCACCCATCCCTTACCATAGATGTTGTTCTTTGGTCCATAAAGTACATTACGCACAATGTTACTTTGTTCTTTTATTAAAACTTACATGGTTGTTCCTTCATTTGAGAATTTAAAGTTCCCTTCATCAGATTTCATCAACACAGTTTTCCACACAGCTCATTCTGTTAATCTTCTTTTTAGACTCTGTCATCATTTTTGCTGTTTTTTTTTTTTTTGTATCAATCAACATCTTCTTCCTTTGTGCCACATATTTTTAAATTCACTGCTTCTTCAGAAATGGTTCCAGCTTTCTGGGTTAAAATTTCATGGCCATTTCTCATCTATATGATGTTTACAGATTTTCACTTTGTCTGCATAGGTTTTCCTTTGGTTGTTACACTTTAATTCCCACATCTCCAAAGACGTGACAGTTGTGTTTGTAGTGCTGTCTGATAGACCCACTGTCTTGGGTTTGAATACCATGCCTGGACATCATATTTTTAAAATTAAAGAGTAACTCATCTAGGACCTTCCTATTCATGTGATCTTGCCTTTATTGTTTCATATAGAGTATTTGGTAAGGATAAATTCTATTTTATTAAAGCCTTATTCTTGCAAATTTATTCAGGGACATGGGCCTAGTCTGCTGTTTTTTTATATTCACCAGTATTGTTATATTACATTCACAACCTGATGACTTGCAATATTAATGAAAATATGTACTTTGCTGAATGTACAATTACCTAGCTTCTTATTAGGAAAACAGCCTGGTATTTTTATTCTTGGAATGCTCATTTATTTGCAACTATGGCAAATAATCTAGCACAGCAAAACTCATTGAAAGTTCTGTATCATTATTTATGTAACTGTAGTACAATCTTCCTGCCATCAAGAAAAAGAAGACATTGCATTTACACAGTGTGTTTCAAAGAATTCAATGATTTTTACATTGAGAGGGAGGAGCTACTGCAAACACCACCAATGGGCAGCATCCACCTGGATGATGCAACAGCAGTTATTATGCTCACCACACTGTAGTTATTAGGTGGTGAAGAGGTGAGATAATTAGTCAGTTAGAGACGGGGAATGATTAGGAGGCCAGAATGACCAGGCTGCGATGGGCAGTTTAGCAAGGACATTGTGGTACGCCATACTCTTTACGAAACATACCTGGGTTCTTTTTTTTAAGCATTTTATTGATTTTATTAAAATCAAATAACATTTCATACAAGCAAGTCAAGGTTAACAAAACTAGGTTCAAAACAAATAAACCCCTACTCATGAGAAAGAGAGTTGGGCCAACAGAGTAAAACTTTAAAGTAGTAAAAATAAGTAAATAGATAAATGAATGAAAATAAACAGAATAAAAAAGTAGGGAGAGAATCCACTTCCTCAATTTAAGTGCTTATTCTAAAATGTTATGGATTAGATCCTGCCAGGTTTTGAAAAAGGTTTGTACAGATCCTCTAAGTGAGAATTTTTCCAATTTTAGATAATATATAACATCAGTTACCCACTGACTTAAAAGAGGAGAGTTAGAATTCTTCCAGTAGAGCAAGATAAGTCTACGTGCCAATAGTAAAGTGAAGGCAATTACAGTTTGTTTGTCCTTCTCCACTTTAAGCCCATCTGGAAGTATACCAAATTAGCTGTTAGTGGATTAGGAGAGATTGTGACACCAAGGCTGTCTGAAAGGCATTTAAAGAATTTGGTCCAAAATGATGTTAATTTGGTTCACGCCCAAAACATTTGGCCCAATGAGGTTAAAACTTAATGGCAACGTTCACAGGTTGGATCTTGCACTGGAAACATTTTGGACAATTTTATGCCTGGTTTCTATTATGACTACAGAGAGTCCGGACCTCAGTTTTATGTCTCATCCAAAGGATGGCACCATTTTAGACCCGGTTTCTCCATCACTGTGCTTGGGCATTGGGATCTACACTCAGACCATTTGTGTAAGTGCCACCTGCTAGCCTCACCATCACCTTTTCCAGCAGCAAACCAAGCTTTTCCTAGATGGTATCCCATTCAAGTATTACCCGGGCCGAAATATGTTTAGCTTCAGGAGGATTACCTGTTCTGTAGCGTATGTGGTATGGCTGCTGGTACACACAATTAATAACTTATCATGTATTTCTTCCTTCACTGGCATAGTCTTTTTAACCTTTTTCAAATTCACCATATTATGAGTGATAGACACTTAAACGTTGATAAGGCTTATGCATTATCTGAACACTTCTTTTATAAACACAATCCAAAAAAACGCTTTTCTCACTATATATAAGTTAAAGTTTTAGCCTGCCATAATATACTCTCTTCCCATGGGCTCACCACCTATGGGAGGGGCCAAGGAGGTCGGGTGCAGTGTGAGTTGGGTGGTAGCCGAAGGCGGGGACCTTGGCAGTCCGATCCTCGGCTACAGAAGCTGGCTCTTGGGACGTGGAATGTCACCTCTCTGAAGGGGAAGTAGCCTGAGCTAGTGCGCGAGGTTGAGAGGTTCCGGCTAGATATAGTCGGGCTCACCTCGACGCACAGCTTGGACTCTGGAACCAATCTCCTTGAGAGGGGCTGGACTCTGTACCACTCTGGACTTGCCCCCAGTGAGAGGCGCCAAGCGGGTGTGGGCATACTTATTGCCCCCCAACTTGGAGCCTGTACATTGGGGTTTACCCCGGTGGACGAGAGGATAGCCTCCCTCCGCCTTCGGGTGGGTGGACGGGTCCTAACTGTTGTTTGTGCGTATGCACCGAACAGCAGTTTGGAGTACCCACCCTTTTTGGAGTCCCTAGAGGGGGTGCTAGAGGGCATACCTTCTGGGGACTCCCTCGTACTGCTGGGAGACGTCAATGCTCACGTGGGCAATGACAGTGAAACCTGGAAGGGTGTGATTGGGAGGAATGACCCCCGATCTGAACCCGAGTGGTGTTTTGTTATTGGACTTCTGTGCTCGTCACGGATTGTCCATAACAAACACCATGTTCAAGCATAGGGGTGTTCATATGTGCACTTGGCACCAGGACACCCTAGGCCTCAGTTCGATGATCGACTTTGTGGTCGTGTCGTCGGACTTGCAGCCACATGTCTTGGACACTCGGGTGAAGAGAGGGCCGGAGCTGTCAACTGATCACCACCTGATGGTGAGTTGGCTTCGATGGTGGGGGAGGATGCCAGTCAGGCCTGGTAGGCCCAAACGTGTTGTGAGGGTCTGCTGGGAATGTCTGGCAGAGCCCCCTGTCAGAAGTAGCTTCAACTCCCACCTCTGGCAGACCTTCGACCATGTCCCGAAGGAGGTGGGAGACATTGAGTCTGAATGGGCCATGTTCCGTGCCTCTATTGTTGAGGCAGCTGACCGGAGCTGTGGCCGTAAGGTGGTCGGTGCCTGTCATGGCGGCAATCCCTGAATCCGTTGGTGGACACTGGCAGTGAGGGATGCTGTCAAGCTGAAGAAGGAGTCCTACTGGACCCTTTTGTCCTGTGGGACTCTGGAGGCAGCTAATATGTACCGGTAGGCCAAGCGGAATGCGGCTTCAGTGGTTGCTGAGGCAAAAACTCGGGCATGGGAGGAGTTTGGGGAGGCCATGGAGAACGACTTTCGGACGGCTTCGAGGAGATTCTGGTCCACCGTCCGGCGTCTCAGGAGGGGGAAGCAGTGCAGTGTCAACACTGTATATGGTGGGGATGGTGCGCTGCTGACCTCGACTCGGGACGTTGTGGGTCGGTGGGGGGAGTACTTCGAAGACCTCCTCAATCCCACTAACATACCTTCCAATGAGGAAGCAGAGCCTGGGGACTCGGAGGTGGGCTCCCCCATTTCTGGGGCTGAGGTCACCAAGGTGGTCAAAAAACTCCTTGGTGGAGGGCCCCAGGGGTGGATGAGATACGTCCGGAGTTCCTCAAGGCTCTGGATGTTGTAGGGCTGTCTTGGTTGACACATCTCTGCAACATCGCATGGACATCAGGGACAGTACCTCTGGATTGGCAGACCGGGGTGGTGGTCCCCCTCTTTAAGAAAGGGGACCGGAGTGTGTGTTCCAACTACAGAGGGATCACACTTCTCAGCCTCCCTGGAAAAGTCTATTCGGGGGTTCTGGAGATGAGGGTCCATCGGATAGTTGAACCTCGGATTCAGGAGGAACAGTGTGGTTTTCGTCCTGGTTGCGGAACAGTGGACCAGTTTTACACCCTTAGCAGAATCCTGGAGGGTGCATGGGAGTTCGCCCAACCAGTCTACATGTGTTTTGTGGACTTGGAAAAGGCGTTCGACCGTGTCCGTTGGGGAATCCTGTGGGGGATGCTCCGGGAGTATGGGGTACCGGACCCCCTGATAAGGGCTGTTCGGTCCCTGTACAACCGGTGTCAGAGCTTGGTCCGCATTGCCAGCAGTAAGTCGAACCCGTTCCCAGTGAGAGTTGGACTCCGCCAGGGCTGCCCTTTGTCACCGATTCTGTTCATAACTTTTATGGACAGAATTTCTAGGCGCAGACAGGGTGTTGAGGGGGTCCGGTTTGGTGGACTCAGGATTGGGTCACTGCTTTTTGCAGATGATGTTGTCATGTTTGCTTCATCAGGCCATGATCTTCAGCTCTCTCTGGATCGGTTCGCAGCTGAGTGTGAAGCGGCTGGGATGGGAATCAGCACCTCCAAATCCGAGACCATGGTTCTCAGCCAGAAAAGGGTGGAATGCCCTCTCAGGGTTGGGAGCGAGATCCTGCCTCAAGTGGAGGAGTTCAAGTATCTCGGGGTCTTGTTCACGAGTGAGGGAAGAATGGAACGTGAGATCGACAGGTAGATCAGTGCGGCGTCCACAGTGATGCGGGCTCTGCATCGGTCTGTCGTGGTGAAAAAGGAGCTGAGTCGTAAGGCAAAGCTCTCAATTTACCAGTCGATCTATGTTCCTACCCTCACCTATGGTCATGAGCTATGGGTAGTGACCGAAAGAACGAGATCGCGAATAAAAGCGACTGAAATGAGTTTTCTCCGCAGGGTGTCTGGGCTCTCCCTTACAGATAGGGTGAGAAGCTCAGTCATCCGGGAGGGGCTCAGAGTAGAGCCGCTGCTCTTCCGCATCGAGAGGAGTCAGATGAGGTGGTTCGGGCATCTGGTCAGGATGCCTCCTGGACGCCTCCCTGGTGAGGTGTTCCGGGCACGTCCAACCGTGAGGAGGCCCCGGAAAAGACCCAGGACACGCTGGAGGGACTATGTCTCCCGGCTGGCTTGGGAACGCCTCGGGATTCTCCCGGAAGAGCTAGAAGAAGTGGCCGGGGAGAGGGAAGTCTGGGTATCTCTGCTCAAGCTGCTGCCCCCGCGACCCGACCTCGGATAAGCGGAAGAGGATGGATGGATGGATGGATGGATAATATACTCCAGTTTCTAGTGCTATCATACTTGGTATAGACCCTCTGCTAAAAAAAAACATACAAAGAATCAATGGACAAGTCTCTCTTACATTACTCAAAAATTTTGGAAGCAAGACCTGATCATTACATTCTTTTATAATGAATTTAAACATGAATAATCCACTTCTCTTCATGCTGAGCTGTATATAGGGAAAAGCATTTTGAAACTAAAACTTTATTATATTTTCTCCAAGCTCAGAGTCTCAGATCTAAACACCTGAATGGGTTGTATGTTCCAACTTCACTCCATTCTGGTATACTAATGGACCATCATTTCTTCTCTCCAGATGAATGCACTTGGCATCTCAATAGTTTATTTTTTTCATTTTCATGCTGAGAAATATTATTACACCTTGTTGTATAATATACTTCAACATGGTTTAAAATGTCCATAACTTAAGTGGAATGAAACCTGTTTCCTTGAGTCTTAATCTTATGTCAGTCAATCATTTTCCAACCCACTATAACCTAACACAGGGTCAAGGGGGTCTGCTGGAGCCACTCCCAGTCAGCACAGGGCACAAGGCAGGAACACACACACACACACACCAAGCACACACTAGGGACAATTTAGGATCGCCAATGCACCTAACCTGCATGTTTTTGGACTGTGGGAGGAAACCCAGGAAGACACGGGGAGAACATGCAAACTCCACGCAGGGAGGACCCAGGAAGCGCACCCAGATCTCCTTACTGCGAGGCAGCAGCGCTACCCCTGTGTCACCACGCCACCCCTTAATCTTATGTAGTTGCAGTTATTTATAGTACACCACTTTACTTCACTCAGTTTTAAGTAGTCTACTTCACCATTAACTTTTCACTGACTTTAAATACCGGAAAAAAGGCCCAATTTACTTAGCATGAGGTAGCTCTGGGAAGGAATCAATGCATTTTGTTTATTATTATTTCTTTTTTAGTGTTTAACTATCAACTTGAGTATTGTCTCTTTATTATTCTTATTATGGAAGGAGTGTATTCACAAACTGATGGAAAAGGATTACCCTAAATGATATACTATATATGTGATTTGAAATGTACTGTAAACTACTGTAACATTCTCCAATGGCTCAATAAAAAAGATTATATTTAAAAAAAAAATCTTGGGAAATAGTCAGACTTACATTATAGGACAATTTGCCAAAACATTAAAATAAAATATTAAACAGAAACCAGATTAAAATGTTAATAAATTTGAACTAAATTACCTAAATTATTTTTCTAGTAATTTATTTTTGTGTTTTATTTAGTTATATCTTTATTATTATTATTATTATTATTATTTTGAAGTTTGAACACTTCCTTGTGCACATGTTTTAAAGTGGCAACTCCTTATGTTGCATGTCACGTGACTGTGGGTGCTATTGCTACAAACAATATGGCAGTGCCCATGGAAATAAATATACAAAAATTCAGCACACATTGAACAATTTGTCAGTAGTCATTGAACAAAATGGTGATGCAATAACATATGACATACATAAATACTATAAACAACAAATAATACAAATGGTGAAAAACAGACAAATGGAAATAATAAAAATATTAAAGTGATGCTGACATTTACAAGCTCACGATATGATTTTAGCATACAGATACATCCAAACAATAATTATAAGTTCTCAAGACAGAAGTATTTTGTACTGAATTTCCTTTACAGCTTAAGATGCTGAACTTGTTGAATACTGGAAGCTGCCAGAACATTCCATTATCCTCTTGATGTTGCACTCAACTGTGAATGTTTGAGTTGTAGCAACGATTGAAATTTATCACTAATGAAACATCACTGGAGTCTTTGTTCATAAAGTAAAAGTGGTCTTTTTGGATGTCCATTGTACAAACGTAACATTTTGTAAATTTTATTTTTGTATTAGGCAACATTTGCTGCTCACAGTATGGTTTCCTCAACTGGGATGTGATGATCCTTTGGCAGCACTCCAAGTCCTCTACATAACATAACAGAACATCAAGCCTTTTTAGTTAAAAATCTGGCTTCATACGCTTGCCTGCAGGGTCTTTGATGTTGACTCTGTAACAACACAGACTGCACACCATCTGAGCCTCTTACATTTTCTATGGATGAAATCCCACTGCAACCTCTCCTGGCCAGTAGTCACTTCCCATCATCCAAATGTTTGTAAATTACCTGTTATAAGCTGTCCTTGACAGGAATGCAAGTTACTTCAAAGCAAGCTCGAGACCTTCAAAATTATAATGGCATCTACTTAGCCTTGAAGGTTTTTATGCTTTTACTTTCAGGTAAAGTGACATTACTACTGTAACAGCTCCACTGCGCACAATATCTGAAAATGTCTGAGCCTGTTACATCTTTGATATTGAACTATTATATAGATAATGCTGAACATGGTAAATTTCCCTTACAGTGTTATAAGTAAAATAAGATCTTGAAAGCAGATACATTGGTAAACCTTTATGAGAAGTTCAAAGTCTTAATTTGCCTTGCTCCTCAGCAAACTGTCAAAGCTCATATTGCTATTTTGCAACCTCTTTATTTTGGTTTTGGATATTACAGTTCCACGTAGAATCATGAAAGCCCATTGTTGTGCCTTTGGCATTTCATGTTTAAGGGACTTAAATTGTTTTTCGTGTTCCTACCTTTCAAATTTTAATAACTGATGACAAGTTCAAAATCCTCCTGTTAGAGCCCTGACTCAGCCCAGAGGTAGTGTTCGTCTTAATCATTCATGCAACCACAGTGGCTTTCAATAATATACAGTACAGGTACAAATGCAGCTATAAAACTCTGAAAATTGTTTAGAAATCTTTGAATGTCAATGTTGCTCAACACCTGTCTACACCATTTCACCCATAAGACGACTGGGATTTTGCAGCACCAGCCTTCTGATTATTACAAAGCCTCATTTTATTTTATACAGTAGATGTAACTCTGATTTTATGCACCTGTGTTTAGATGTATTCATGGTTTGTATTTATTTGTATATATGTATTCATTTACAGTATTTCAATGTTGTATAGGTGCTCAGCGATGGATTGGCACCCTGTCCAGGGTTTGTTCTTGCCTTGGGTCCTATGCTAACTGGGATAGGCTCCAGCCACCCACCTCCACTCCAGTGACTCTGGTCCAGACTGTGCAGGTTAGAAAATGAAATGAAATAATGTATTGGGTGAAATCCACTTCTTCTTTCTTATGTTTATGTTTTTATGTTCTTTACATTTGAACCTTTATGTGCTTTGCTGTACTCTCAATGGGTTTCACTTGGTGTTTGACCACCTTGCAAGTATGCTCCAGAAAATATGGACACACTTATTTATATTTATTTCTTTTGTGCTTGAAAAAGCTTCTAACACAATTTTTACACATTTCATATACCTTATGTTCAATTACAAATTAGAGAAGAGTCCAAACTTTTACCGCCTTATTGTTGTTCATATTCATAAAGTACGAGTAGAAAATGATTAGTGGCAGAGCCACTAATTCAAATCCTTCTTTCAATTTATATGGAACTGAAGAACATTGAATGTGAAATGAATATTCTGTTAGAACAATATGATTTGAAAAATAAATGGCTAAATAAATCAAGCAATTATTGGCAACTGTTTTGCCATGATATATTGCGAACATTAAACATTGGCAGCACAAATGACTATACTCATTTTGCATCAAAATGTCTTGCCAAACAATATTCGGAAATATTAACAGTGAGAATGAACATTCAGTGAATGTCAGTTTTTTTATATTGCTCTTTATTTAGCAGTTGACAAAATGGCTTACAATATCACAATACATTAAATATATTAGAGTTCTTACACTATACAACAGGCCTATTCAAATGGCAGCCCACATGTGGCCCAGAAGCAACTGCTGAGTGGCCCGGCCTGTGGTCCCACCAGAGCTCCATACTGCAACTAAAATTGATCGCAAATGCAACCAAAAATAGGCTTTGGTGATTATCATTTCTACTTAGTTAGGAAGTTGGGAATGAAATCATTGAAACTTTAAACAAATTATATTGTAACAGATTCAAAGGCCATTTTTTGTTAACATATGTGTCAGTATGGGCTTTTCCTTGCATATCTCTGAGCCGCATAAAGGCTAGTTTATATCCTGCGCTGGGAATGAGGGAGTCGTGGCAAAAATAATGTCAGACTTGGACACGCACGCAGGAAAATATTTCTAAGTACATGGTGCTGCTGATGGGATGGCCATGTATTCCAAATGGTGAATTTCAATGAGAGGCTGGTTACGCTTGTGCCAGAACAATGAACAAAGGGCTGAATATGATGCAACTAGCCATCAAAACAAAAAGTAGGCATGCAAAACATTTGAAATTCCT
Source organism: Erpetoichthys calabaricus (assembly GCF_900747795.2). Taxonomy (NCBI): domain Eukaryota; kingdom Metazoa; phylum Chordata; class Cladistia; order Polypteriformes; family Polypteridae; genus Erpetoichthys; species Erpetoichthys calabaricus. Next base: position 124,403,930 of record NC_041394.2, read on the forward strand.
CTGCCTATCATATTAGGTCCCTTGTTATTAAGATATCTGTGCCCTGTAGAATTCAGTTGTCCCTTCTGATTTCATGCAGTCACACTAAGGTGCGATTGTCACCGATCTCCTTGTGTTCGCGCATCTTTGCATGCTGTTTCTCTTTTGATTTAACGCATACTCCATGCAAAATGCCAGCTTGTCCATCAGTAAACATGTGCAAGCAGTCACCTGGCTGATGTTTTGTCACATACAGCAATGTGATGAAGTTTGTGTTTTAAGGTTGCAAGTGTATTCCTGTCATTTTACCGGGGTGTTCTGTGATTGACGGCAGACAGTAAATTTTGTTAAAATGGTATCAAAAACGCCACTTTGTTAGTTGTTACTTCAGTTGTTTTGGTGTACGCACTATACAGTATGTTCAGTTACCAATAGGTGAGATCAAGGTCAGATGGCCAGGGGGACAGATAAAAAAAAACAAACCACTCTGGTTAGGCTGGAGAAAAAAAACAAAATCTGCAGGGGTTCCAAGGCCAAAAGACCACCCAGCCCCCACTGGGTATTCTACTTGACATAAATGTTCATAATTCATTCCTCTTTGTTTTTAGGTTTTCATGAGATAGGGTTTGATGTAGTTGGTCTCGTTAACAGCTGGGGCACACGCCTTCATTCCATCAGATCACTACCACAGAGAATCTGGAAAAGACAGCAGAGAAAAGTAAAGAGTCAAACTCTTCTCCTTACACAATTTCATGGTTATACACTTACAGTACATATTACAGCAAGCGTGTGTGCTTGCCATTGATGACCCAATGGATTTTTATCTCTCTTTTAGGTAGCTCACTATCCTTCGATGTACTGCTTGCTAATGGCACATTAGGAAGGTCACTGTCTGACTATGGCAGGCTAGACCTTTTCTTAGGATGCCCTGCAGCTGTCGCTGAATCTTCTCATCTGAATGAAGGAGTACAGGATCTTACTGCTTATGATTCAGCATTGAAATTACCTCCACCCAATACTAGGGTCAGAACCATTATCTATAATAATAAAAGGCAAAGCCCTCACTGACTGATTCACTCACTCACTGACTGACTGACTCACTCATCACTAATTGTCCAACTTCCCGTGTAGGTGGAAGGCTGAAATTTGGCAGGCTCATTCCTTACAGCTTACTTACAAAAGTTAGGCAGGTTTCATTTCAAAATTATACACGTAATGGTCATAACTGGAACCTCTTTTTTGTCCATATACTGTAATGGAAGGCAGCAAGATGGCCGTAGGAGACTGAGTTGCGTGTCGCGTCATCACGCCTCCCACGTAATCACGTGAACTGACTGTGAACTCAGTACGTAGAAAAGAAGGAGGAGCCCCAAAGAGCGCTGAAGAAAACATTCATTACACAATTGACAAGGCAGCGAAACAATAAGAAGCGAGTGAGTGACGCATACAAGCATCTTTATAAGACACGAGGTATAAAAAAGCACGGTGTAAACCGTAAGTCTAAATTAACTTTATAGAAACGCTCCCGCTGCCGTTTGCAATACCATATTCGCGAGATACAAGTTTAATGAGAAGACACGAGGTATAAAAAAGCACGGTGTAAACCGTAACCTTAAATTAACTTTATAGAAACGCTCCCGCTTGCAATGCCATATTCGCGAGATACAAGTTTAATGAGAAGACACGAGGTATAAACGAGAGTTTGCATCACTTTGTAACAGAGTTAAAATTGCTGTAGCGAGAAACTTTTAACTGCCGGGTCTTAGCTAACATTAAATAAACCCGTGGACATCGCAACATCACACAAGAGAGCGGCTCACGTGAAGTGACTGAACGCAGCAGGAGTGATCACTTCCATGAATCAAACCTGTTCAAAAAACACATTACACATTTGATAAGGTAGGAAAAGAATATGAAACAAAGCACGGTATAAACCGTAACTTTAAATTAAGTTTATAGAAACGCTGCCGTTTGCAATACCATATTCGCACCTGCGAAGCGCAGTGATTTTGCTATATATATTAAACTATTTCAACCATTGTATGATCTGCTTCTCGCAACTGAAAGAGGGCACCGTGGCAGAAGTTAGCCGACTTGCTCACCAACCACAAGCGTTACCTGGTAGGTAACCACCCATACAATCAGATTGTGAATCAGACTACGAATGCCTGCGATGTAATTACCCCGATCTACATGCTGTCAAATGAACGAACCACACGCCGTGGCACAACGTTAGGGGCTTCGCCTCTACATCCGAGGATCGATTCCCGTAAGGGAGTGCAGTGACTGTGTACTCCTGATGAGCCCACAATTACGGCGAAACACGTGTCGCATACTATGCATCTTCAAAGCACGGTGTAAACAGTAAGTTTAAATTGAGTTTATAGAAACGCTCCCGCTGCCGTTTGCAATACCATATTAGATGACTTTGTAACAGAGTTAAAATTGCTGGAGCGATACATTTTTAACTGCCGGGTCATGTCGCGTGTTCTTGGGTAGGTACACCAAAAAATGTATACATTTATGCATGTAGTGGGCAAACAAAAAATGTACTATACCCGAAAGCACTACAGTAGTACTCAATGTATCTTTACTTCTTAAATGTTAATGTTTTACTGTTTAATAATTTATACGCTTCTTATATGTTATTCAGATTCTTTTATCAAAATACCAGTAACAGCGCACTGCACGATAACGTGGAGTGAATACACTTGACATGACCATTCATAGTATTTATCCTCTTTCTCTGTACGTTTACCATTCGTTTGCTCAGAGGTTGATGCGCTTGCTACTTAATGAGCAGCTCTTCACCCTAGCGTCCCGCTGCTTCTCTTCTTTCGTCGGCATCTTTTCCCGTTAAAACTGATTTTTTTTAAAACTTAGTATGTTTTCTTTAATTTTTCAGTTAAGCTGGCACTTAAGTCTTCAATCTGCCTCAAGAATGATTAGCGAAGGTGGTAGACAATGAAAACGTCAGCCGTACGCATCCGCCACGCACGCACTGGTGCGCGCAGCTGTGAGTTGATTCTACAATAAAATAAAGATAAAAAGAGTAATAACTTGCAGCACCGCTATTCAATTACACTTGCCTAACGCCTCTCCTAAGGGGAAATACTGTGGGATCTGGACATCCGTCAAAGCAGCAATCACAAGCCCGATTAGAAAGCGGGAAGCTGTGATTTGTCGTCTCCCTCCCATGTAACAATCACAGCCCGTGTTGCAACGCACTATGTATGTATATGTATATATGTGTATGTGTGTGTATATGTATGTGTGTATATATATATATGTTCATATGTGTGGGAAAGCGAATAGTAGACGTGACGTAGTATATGTGTACCAAATTTCAAGTCAATAGGTGAAACGGTTTGCGAGCTACAGGTGATTTAAAATCCTGGACAGACAAACAAATAGCCACGGTAGCAAATTATAGAAGAAGATTTTACTGTTTAATAATTTATATTTATATGAAATGTGCTTCTTATATATTACTTCATATTCTCATATGATAATGATGTTAATGTTGTTTATATTGATTTCTATGTTATTGTAAGTGCTCTTTATTTGTGGAAAAATAAATTTGGCAATTAAACTTATTTTATACATACATTTTATTTTTTTCTCTTGCACTCAGTGAGCGAATCCACTGGGTAATCAGCTATATATATATATATATATATATATATAGATAGATAGTGTATGTATGTAGATATACAAATATGTATATATATGTATATATGTGTGTATGTATGTAGATATACAAATATGTATATATATGTATATATGTGTATATATATGTAGATATACAAATATGTATATGTATATATATGTATATATATGTAGATATACAAATATATATATGTATATATGTGTATATATATATGTAGATATACAAATATATATATGTATATATGTGTATATATATGTAGATATACAAATATATATATGTATATATGTGTATATATATGTAGATATACAAATATATATATGTATATATGTGTATATATATGTAGATATACAAATATATATATGTATATATGTGTATATATATATGTAGATATACAAATATGTATATGTATATATGTGTATATATATGTAGATATACAAATATATATATGTATATATGTGTATATATATGTAGATGTACAAATATATATGTGTATATATATGTAGATATACAAATATGTATATGTATATATATGTATATATGTGTATATATATATGTAGATATACAAATATGTATATGTATATATATGTGTCTGCATGTGTGTGTGTATATATATATATATATATATATATATATATATATATATATATATATATGTGTGTGTGTGTGTATGTATGTATGTGTGTATATGTATGTGTATATATATGTTGATATATGTATATATATGTTGATGTGTATATGTATATATATATGTATATATGTTTATGTATATACTGTATATGTTTACATAACCTCTTTAACACACTACTTCTCCGCTGCGAAGCGCGGGTATTTTGCTAGTTATATATATTTTTGACAATAATTCTGCTTTTACTCTCTTACATTCTTCCTCATTTGAATATCCTACTTGATATTTAGAGAGCTATTAGTTTTATCTTGGCGGTACATGCTTGAAGCACAAATGTACAGTATCTTCTACAGGAGTCATAAGAGGGACGTTTCTTATAACTTTTAAATCAAGATCATTTATCCATTATATTTTCAGATAAAAAAATTCATAAAGCATATAAAAATCACTTAAAGTGACATATATATAAATCATACTAGTATTATTTTTCACTTAATTAGTGACGAGCGTCTCATCTTTCAATCTTTCATCCCAAAAAATTCCACCAAAAGCAATTTTGATGAAGTAAAATATAAATATAAAGAAAACCATGGAAATTTTTTTATTCCCATGACTTTGTTTGTATTGCTGTTACAGTTTGCTAGATTGTTTAGGAACCCTGAATTGGTCTGATTGAAGTGCGTGCCACTGGCATCATGCCCTGAGATCTGGCATTCTGATAGTGGTTTCTGCCTTGCGCCTGATATTGATATGATAAACACTACCTTCCCACGACACTGTCATTAACTTAGTGTTGATTAAAGGGAAAAAGAGATTAAATCACACACGTGCGATTAGGAGGCAGTCAACAAGTCTGAAGGTGAGTGAAATATCGCGAGACAGAGGGTCAATCTACGGTACTAACGCTTCTCTCTCTCTCTCTTTCTTCAGACAAAAAGAAGAAAATTAAACTGACCTTACTTCCAGGTTTCAAGATGGCCTCCGAAATTTCACCTCCGGCCTTGTTTGATGACATCACTTCCGGCTCCAACCTATAAAGACACTTTTGGTCTCCAATTGATGACATCACTTCCACCTATACTTCACTTCCGGTCACTTTTGATGAAGTCACATTCATCTGCCAGTTTCAACGTCTTTTCCTGCCAACTCATTTCCACCTGCCATCTTTGATCTGTATATAAACCACCATTTTGTATATGCCAGTGTGACTGTAAAGTAATTTTAATCACCATATTTTGCCTTTTTCATTTTTCTTTGTCCTGTGGAGATTATACGGGGATGGTCCCCAACTCTTTATCTAGTTGTGGAACTCTTTTCATATCACACATTCTAAGTTGACTATTATTCCCCTGTGGACTCGTATTCTTGTCCAGAATTTGTAAATACTGCAAGCACATTTTTTTTTATATGAGACCTTTAAGCACATTAATGTGTTACAACAGAGCTCATTTCAAAAACACAAATTTGTTTTAAAATATTTAAACTAGACAAAAAGCCTGTTTCGACAACGTAAGATGAAACAGGCACGAGTTTGTGTCAGCAGTGTATGAAGAACAAATGATAAGTAAGAAATAAATAAGAAAGTGATGTAAGTAATGATAATTAACTAAGAGGGTTGGGATATGTATGACTTTATCACCGCAAAAAATACTGTACACTTAAAAAATACATGCTATCTATGACATAGTTTTTTGTTTGTATACTGGAGGCCTGTCAGTATGCAACTAAAGTTGTAAAATCTCTCTGTAGACTACATTTTTTGTGAAGACACTCTCACTGTTTGGTAGTAATTTCCCTTGATGTGGCCCATCTTTAACTTGCACCTTCACATCACTCACCCTTCTGACTCTTGAAAAAGCCACATAGAATTGACCATGGCTGAAAATGGGTTCGGCAAGGAATATTCCTACCATGTCAAATGTTTGTCCTTGTGACTTGTTTATAGTCTTGGCGAATGCTAGTTTGACAGGGAATGCTTAATTTATTTTGTGTCATGTGCATAAAAATTGCCATGTTTTATAATTATGTAGGCCTATGGCAGTAAAAGGGAAAAAATGGGAAGTACAAATCAATGAAAAGTAGAAGAAGAAACGAAGAAGTTTTTTTGTAATGATTTTAGTCCGCTTTACTCATTACTGTACAGGCTGGTACTGTTAGTTGATGAATTTTCCAGGCCTATAGTATAATATTGAATGATGAATGTTCTAGTAAAATATTGAATAGTAATAAGTATAAGCACCACAAACCTGATATAGGTGTATTGAATGAATGCGTAATTGAATCAGAATGCGTAATTAGGCCTCGAGCTGTAGTCGAAATCGCCTTTCAGGCCTCTAGAGCTTTAATCGAAGTCGCCTTTCTCTTTGAATTTTTGCAGCCATTGGCACCAGGTTGCGAGAATAAGCAGTTTTGAAAGGGCGAGGATGCAAGGGGCATTAAAATCACTCCAGATGGTGTGGTGAACATTCAGTGCTTGGTGCGAATAGGCCAGCAGCGTTTTATTTTACTCAGATCTCAGCAACAGCACACAACAATGTGTACCGCACCACCTGTGGAGATTTGTATGCAGCTTAGAATGTGTACCTCGCTTCGCACACATCAACATCTGTGGACGACGGTAGTGTAATGATCGTGATGGCTGTGGAGTCGTTCCTGCCACTGAAAGTACTTAATAATAATACAGTATGTTCTTACGTATTATTTTGAGTGTGAGGGTTGGCTGTGATCGGGGCTAATATCCTACGCCTGGGCGGAAGGATTTGGGATTTCAGAATATTAATCCCGAAATGCGTAGGCTAAATCCGCCGCCTGCTGCGATGTTGGGGTTGGATTTCGGTCTCGTAAGGTTTTTCGGGCAGCTGCGCAGAAGGCGACTGCGCATTCAGCTTCGGACGTGAGTGAGTGAGTGAGTGAGTGAGTGAGTGAGTGAGTGAGTGAGTGAGTGAGTGAGTGAGTGAGTGAGTGAGTGAGTGAGTGAGGAGGCAGGCGAATTATGTATTAAGATTAGTTAGTCAGCTGCACTAACCAGGCATAAGCAACGTAACTCTAAAAACAACTGATACTGCTCTTATCAGAATATTTTTATCTGATGTTTTTCGATGTTTTGGTTTGTTATTAATTGTTATTGTACCTGTGTTTTTAAAGGGTTTCCATAATTAATGATTATGACAAGTGATACAAGAAATTTAAAGTAAATTTGTTTTTAAATAAAAGCAAGATGAAAAAATTAGGAGAAAATTTCATAACATACATATACAAAAAATGCTTTTTCTTCTATGACATCTTAGAATTCTACATTTACATTATGCTGTATTTTGTGATGTTACTTACATTCCATTCCATTGTATGATTTATAAAAAAAACAGAAACCTATTATACTGTGTGCAGCAGAATTTTCACAATATGACAGGCTGGAATGTTCCATTTACAAATTAGATTATAGGTGAGATACACTAGGATATCAATAATAACAGTTTAAGCTCATTTATTTTACTATACAGTGGTGCCTTGGTTTGTGAGCGAAATTCGTGCCGTAAACATGCTTGTAATCCAAAGCACTCGTATATCAAAGCGAATTTCCCCATAAGAAATAATGGAAACTCAGATGATTCATTCCACAACCCAAAACTATTCACATAAAAATGATTAATACAAAATATAAAGTAAAAATACATAAAACAAATTAATCTGCAGTTTACCTTTGAAATGAATCATGGCTGGTGTGAGGGAGACGAGAGAGAGGAAGAGGAGGGTTATTGTGTATAATGACTTTCACTCTAACTATCGGAATCACTGCTATCGGCTGGCTCACTTGACTCTTCTTCTCTTTTTCTGACTTTAACAAGGAACCTATCCAATGACAGTTGCTTTTGCCTTAAGAGTTACTACACTTGGACAAAAAATTTTAAAAAATGCTTTATGCACTGTAAGGTTTCTAAACTCTTTTGGGATTCCACCCAATGGGACAACACGCAGAAGAGCGTCATGAAGCAACTGCAGGCTCCCAGCGCTGTAGCAGTTCGCCGAAAAGTGAATCCGAAAAGATCGCGGACATGCTATAAGCGCCTGCCATTGATGGGTGATACAAGAAACATTATAAATGCGCAGGGCACAGTATTACATGGCCACTAACCTGGCCATGACCCTGCCTGACTGCTGTGTCTGTGTATAGGAGAGTGGTAGGTCCCACTACAATAAATAACCGTGCTGTTCCTGTTTCAAGCTGAATAAAGCTGGTGTTGCTAAAGTACTGAGACTCAGCTTCGTGTTTTGGGGTGCAAGACTGGGACTCACACATTACAACACACACATGTGGTCACAATGCTATAGTAAACAGTATATGCTTGTACAGATGTTGACTATACGAGTGAGAACATGCCGACTAAGACCGACCATGGGAGAGGATTACCCACAATCCTGCAGTAAGAGAGAGAAAAACCACGGGCTCAGTTGTGATCACGTGACACTCAGCAGAAAAGTGTATACGTACTACTCGTATTGCAAGACCTCGCTCGTTTATCAACTTAAAATTTATTAAAAATTTTAGCTCGTCTTGAAAAACACTTGCAGACCAAGTTACTTGCAAATCAAGGTTTTACTGTATATTCCGAAGTCATATGGTGACGCTTACACATGGCTTAAACCATGAAACATACTGTCTGAAAGTTTGATTAACCAGATTATTTATTTTTCTGTATAAGTACGCTTTATATTTTCTTTTAAGGTCTTCCTTTTTTGGCATTTCAGCTATTCCTCAGTTATTCTCCAGCTATTGTGATAATGTCTTGTGTGCATATGCCTAGCTAAGTAATAAAAGGGCATTGATTTCTAATGACATAGCTGAATGGTAATCAGGTGATATATGTTTGAAAACAAGAGGATAGGAATAACGTTCCTCAGACATATAGAAACAACACAGAGTAATGACCAGATAGAATAGCCTTGTACATAATTTAGGGCTGCCCCTATCTGCCAACCAGAAGACAGTGAGATACAAGGAATAAATAAACAGCCAGAAAACAATTCTAAGCTTTGAACAGGGATAGATAGATAGATAGATAGATAGATAGATAGATAGATAGATAGATAGATAGATAGATAGATAGATAGATAGATAGATAGATAGATAGATAGATAGATAGATAGATAGATAGATAGATAGATAGATAGATAGATAGATAGATAGATAGATAGATAGATAGATAGATAGATGGACAAGAATGGGAAGCTACACCTATAAGAGGTAATCCTTAATTTCCAGCTGCCTCATCCACATATGGAAACTGTATTCTCAAGTCATGTCATTACGTTTTGATATTAGAAATTAGGTAGCTATATATAGAGACCTATTTTCATTGGTATATGCTATAAAGATATACTAACAACTAATTGCAAGAGTTCTTGATCTTAATGTCTTCATGGTGAACTTATTTTTCCTTGGGCACACTGTATGTGGAATGTTAGTGTCACTTTATTTCATATGTGAAGAGCAGGGCACACACCTAAGCTAATGTCAAAATAAGCAAGGTATTGTACTGTTTGTTTTATAGCTGTCTGAGTAGTTTGGTTGCTTTTATCTTTAGTGTGTTTATAGTGTGTGTTTTTTTAAAGTGAATGCCCTTTCAGCTTTGTTACTTGCCTGTTTTATTCTGTGTACTCTGTGAGTCAATCATTCCCTTAAGCAGTCACACAATAACAAGTTGCTGATTGTGTTTGTTGCCAAGCAGAAGTCAGGCTGGCCAGCCCCCTCCATGTTTTACTAAAGAATATCTACTGACCAGATGCTCCTCATAAACCATTCACATTTCTAGTCATATTTACTAACAGATTGAAGATTTGCACTTTTTAAACACACATTAGTTTCATCCAAATTCAGATCAAGTCAGGATTGATAAAAATGTAAGTCCTATCATTTTATAAAATATTTTGTACAACGTTCAAAAAATATTGTTTTCATTGTCTTTTTTTCTGCCTTAAAAATCAGGCAGAAAAAAATCTGATGTAATTCATTGTGATTTCTTACCATGTACACTGACATTAACTTTACAGAACATTTCAAATGCTGCCTCTGCATCTTCATGAAGCCCTCAAGCTTTTTACAGATATACTAACATCAGCGCTGTCCTTTTTCTTTGATGACAAAAGTAAAAGCTTAACTAGTTTTAAAATTCATTTTCATATAATTTTGCAATATGACAAGCAACATCAGTAGAAGCAGAAAATATTTGCTTTAATGAGCAGCTTTGTACAATGACTCACAGCCTCTGAGTGGCATAAATTATTCTATTTGCAAAATGCATGAACATCCACTTTAATGGATATTGTCCTTATGAGGGGGTGGGTATTTATGTGGAGAGCAAGCTGCACACACACAGTATGTCATCTCAAACACTGGTTGTACCACCCTAGCTATCATTAAGAACAGAAAAGGTAAATGCACTTACTTCTATTGTGATGACACACGAAGCCTTATTCAAAATGAGCTTATCAACCATTTCTTTTTTTGTAAGTCCTATGTTCCTTCTTTTCAGCTGTTAAGTAATTGTGACAAGGTCTTCATTTCACTCAATAAACTTTTTGCATATTTTGGATATCAGTTAAACTATTCAAGTTGGGTAGTATGGTGGCTCAATGGTAGAGCCGTTGCCTTGCAGTAAATAGACCAGTGATCACATTCTGTGTCCTCTCTACACGTGCAGGTAAGGTGATGCTAAATTGGCTCTAGTGTGTATTCTGTGTGTGTATGTGTGTGTGTGTGGCTGCCCCGCATCAGACTACTGTCCAGTCCAGGATTTGTTCCTGCCTTGCGCCCTGTGCTATCTGGGATAGGCTCCAGCAACTCCCACAACCTTGGTCTGGATTAAGTGGGTTAGAAAGTGACATGACATCATTTTTCAAGTCAAAAACCTGTTTCAATGAGCCTAAATTACTAAGCGCATCCTAGGTTTAAAAGAGGCAAAACTGGACGTGGCTGTAGAAACTTAAATGCTGTATATTACATTGAAGTGACAATGTTAAATTGTTTAGTAAGGAGGACTGTGAGCAGATGTGTTCTTTACCTTACAAGAAAATTAAAACTGTGATGATAAAATTCATTGTAAAATTACACCGTGAGTTGAGTCAATGAAAATAATAAATGTTTATCTTTTTCAAATGTGTAAACCATTACACAGTCTTAATTCTATCCAACATACTGTACCTGGCTATCTTTAAAATTACCTCCAATTAATTGTTTTCATCTACATGGATTAATCAAATTAATATAAAATAAGTTTATTTAGTAAATACAACACGTCATTTTTAAATAGCAGTGTAGAATTACGTGTGCTACAAAATACTAGTGAAACATTGAATCTGTTGAAAGTGGCATTTGGTGAGGATGCTATGAAAAAGTCAAGTGTCTTTGTGTGGCATAAGATATTCGGGGAGTGGGGGGTGAGAAGACATAAATGACAACACTAAAAGTGGATCATTCATCATGACAATGCCCCAAGCCATAATGCGCTCAGTGTTCCCTTCAATTACCAAATTGGATGCTCCTTCCTATTCACCTAATTCCTGGCTCTTCCCAATATTAAAAACTGCCATGAAAGTTACAAAGATTTTCCGGCACTTCTGACATCAAGCATAATGTGACACTGGAACTCAAAGGCATTCCAGAAGCAGAGTTCCAGGTACGTTTCCAGCAATGGCAATATCGTCTAACTCAATGCATAGCGGCAGAAGGAGTTTACTTCAAAGACGACAGTAGCTGCTAGTGAACAGATATACACACATTTTTTCTACACATTCATTCTGGGAATTAGATTGTCACATCTTGTACTTAATTCAGTTAGGTAGAAAAAACTAAACAGAATAAAATGTATTAATTCCAAAGATGTCTTTGTTTGATTACATCTTGTCTGAAGAAGGGGCCTGAGTTGCCTCGAAAGCTTGCATATTGTAATCTTTTAAGTTAGCCAATAAAAGGTGTCATGTTGCTTGGCTTTTCTCTACTTTGAATGCATAAGAAACTGGATCCTATGAATGCAAAGTGCAAACTTGTAGTTGGTGGAAAGCCAAATATGTCAAGAAGCTCTAACAAATACATTCAAATACACAACCTCACAACAATTTCGGGTAGTCGTTTAGCCTGTCTGTACATTTTAGACTATCTAAAGAAATTGGAGTCCCCATTGAACACCTACTTTACTTAATACAGTCAATCTTTCAAGTTCCTTTTGTTGAAACACATTTAAGGAAAAAAAAACCAAGAGAATATATTACAATACATACACCTTATGTACCTATAAAACTAGATTATAAGATGTGTAGTAGCTGGTGGAGATAAATTTACAAAGCCAGGGAAAGAGAAAACAAAAAAGATTACAGCAGTTAGACTGGAGCTTGCAGATCTTCAAGCATCAAGTAAATTAAGGAGCAATATACTGAATGTTGTGAAAGTAAGTATTAAACATTGGCCAATTACAGTGCAATAAAGTCTGTTTCAAAAGATCTAGCTGTTGGCACATCAATTATCAAATACAAGAAAGGAACATCTTCAGCATAAATAGGACTAATAGGACATAAGTTTTAACTACATTTTTGGACAAGTATGAGTTAAGTTTTGAGATACTGGGAAACCCAGATCACAATACCACTCCAATACTTTGGCTCCACCAATTTTTGCCAATGTTAAAGTACAGTATACAGATTTGTGGGAAAGTACCGGAAATAAGGTCAGTGGGAGGGTGTGGTCTGGACAGGAAGTTAATACCAGTTTAGCTGGGCTTCCCTTCTGATGATCTGCAGAGGAGGAAAAAAGAGGTTAGTGCACTACCTCAGTTAAGCCCTTTGACTGCCTCCTATGCGCATGTGTGTGACACAGTATTTCACTGGCAAAATTAGGGGGCATCTAGATCTCTGGAATACTAGTAGGTCTTCTAAACTCACCTATTAAAAGATAGAAATAATATCATAAAGAAAGTAAATTATTTGTTAGACTAGTGGTGCACAGCAGCCTTGAAGCGGTACTTATTTTTTTGATTTCTTTGTATATGTGAATTACTTGGGTTGTTACCTGACATCTGGAAAAAAATTTCATATCAATAGCCCCATAAGAAATATATTTACTGAGAAAAAAGTTGATGCATTCAATACTTTCCCCACCTTATATAGCATGCTGTTAATCTATATCTGGGTAAATGTGATAGGTGAATGCAGGCTGAATTTTACGTAGGCTAATTTAAAACAGAGGGACATAAATGAGGTGGTCTTGGAAATTTTTACCTATACATTTGTCTGGGGCATTTTTGCTTGGAAAGACACCAGTCCAGTAATATATTAGTCCATGTATCATTGAAGAGATTTGAAAACTAAACATGTGTTAAACATATGGCTCAGATTATAGAATATCATAGAGGAGCACCTGTTTGAACAGATGGGATCAGCAACACTGTGCTGTCTACATCTAAACCAGAGATGCCCTGTTTTACTGGAAAGCAAGCAGGCAAGCACATTTTGTTTATAAAGCACATTTGAAATCAACATTGTGTCGACCAAAGCGCTGTACATATAAAAATAAAAGGCAAAGAAAAGGACACCAAAGTTCCAAACTATATAATCATTAGCACAGACACATTAAGACAAAAAACAAAAACACAACAAAAAACCCTAAGGTTATTTGATGTGTAACTAATCTTTTTAGTTAGCCAATAAAAGGTGTCATTTTGCTTGGCTTTTCTCTACATTTAGCTTGAATGAAATTATTGGCCAACCAGCCTTTAAATTATGCCAGCAGTCACAAAATATATTCAAAGAGCAGACATTGTTAGGTTTCACAGGTAAATGAAACTGTATGACACCAGCATGAAAGTAAAAAGTAATGTTGTGTTTCGTAATGATCTGCCCAAAAGGTGGCATATAAAGTTAAAAAAAGAACTGGCCCTAAAATAGAGCCATGTGGGACTCCATATGAGACAACAGCACATGAGGAGAACTGATTTACAATAATGATAGAAAGGGCTCAGTGATTAAGGTAGAAGACAACATAGTCTGGTGTTGTACCCCAGATGCCAGATCAATTTTCAAGCCTGTCATGGTATAGTATGATTTACTGAACCAAAAGCAGAAGTTAAATCTAGTAAAGTCAAAATGGCACAACGGCCAAAACCAACAGCAATTAAACAGTCATTTTGGAACCTTCAAAAGAGCAGATTCAGTACTAAGAAAAGCTCTGAACCCTGGCTGGAATGATTTCAGAATATCATTATTACCAAAAAAAAAGACAGCAGCTGAGAAAAAAGAACTTCCATGAACTTTAGAGAGGATTGATAATTTAGAAATAGGATGGAAATTTTTAAAGTAACTTGGATCTAGTCCATGTTTTTTAACCTTAGGCTGGAAAACTGCAAGCAAGAGAAGTATAAAGCATAAGGCATTTTTGCAGTAAAAGTACAGGGTTAAGTTAAGAAAAGCAAAAAACATCTATATATATTAATAAAAAGATAGAAACAGTGTTTAACAATAAGATATGGGGAATATCAGTCCTGCAACTATTAAAAAAGTAATTAAGATGTGTCAAAATTCTGAGGAATAATATTACTGATAATGAAAAAGTCAATGCTCAAAGTGGTTTGGGCAGTAAGAAGATATTAAGGGAGCTACGTGAAGTGTATTAATAAAAGAAACAGGAGATTAAGTAAAGTAAAAAAAATAAACAGCAAATATATGAAACTCATATTTTCCCAAGTTTCTAGAATTGAAGAAATCACCAACATTTCAGTAAATGAAGATATATTTGGGGCATATTCATTCATTTAGAAATCTAGTACCAGCACATTCCCTGAAGCCTCTGGATTTTCCCAGGTTACTTTGCTTTTTATCTTACATTCCATAGATGTTCATATTATATTATTGGGCAACTCCAAACTGGCCCTTTCTGAGGGACTGTGGGTCTGAGTGTGCCCTGCAACAAACTGGGACCCTATCCAAGACTGGTTTCTACCTTGTGTTTAATTATAGCAAGAGAGAGACTAGTTTTCTGTTACACTGCACAGGAGTGGTAGATTAAATAAAAACTGATGGACTTTGAGGGGTGTGCTGCAAACATTAAACAGACTAAAAACGAATAAATAATTGGAATAAAACAGAATATATGTTAGATTCACTAAGAAGCTAGTGTTTTATTAACATTGACTGTCTGCAAAGCTCTGCATAACCCGAGAAATTCCTTATGAATGAAAGCTTGTCTGTGTTTTGTTACAAGACAGGGCGCTACCCGTCTAAATCTAAGTAATAAACGTAGACTTCAGCCTATTCAGCATTAATGTTTCCAGTGCAACCATCTATTGAAATGCATTTTGGTAAATCATGTAGTAATAAAATGCATTGCATTTGTCAGTCCAACAGATGGCAGGTCCCAAACATTTGTAGTAATGCAAATGCAATGGATATGTATCTTATATGTAATTTGGTATGAGATTCGTAAAAACAGTTTTAATGTTTGAGATGCCCTATCTGTTGGAAGGACAAAACCAATGCATTTTATCACTACATATGTTTGTGATGTGCCATCTGTTGGAATGACAGTGACAACCAGACAGACACACAGACGGTGATCATTTTATTAAGATAGGATTGTGTAAGTTTATATAATTAACCATTACAATTTTGAGTAATTTGTATCATATGAACAATTTGGCTTATAAAAGTGTCTTGAAGTGCCGCATGTGGTGATCTTGTTAGGTTCGTAGTTTAATCATTACACAGGATTGAAAGAGATAATAACTTTTTTAATAGACAGTACTTAGAGGCATTACTTTTACTACAGGTTCTTTAGTCCACATCCAATATAAATAATGCATCCTCTTCTGCACACACCCATCCTAAGGCATTATTAATCATATTGGTAAGTATTCCTTAATAGACCTTACTAATCAACTATTATTACATCTTCCTCTCTTAAAGAAAAGTAAGGGCATTACTTTTAAGCTTAATAATGTTATACATTTCAAATGCTACTTTGATAAACTTAATCACTTCAAACAACTGAACTGTCCAGAACATTTCAAGTATACACCCAACAATCAAACTATGTATAAAGAGCACAACTGTTAAAGGAATTCAGCATTTCTTAATTGATAATGTTCTTTTAATCCTCAACATGTCTCAATGAGTCGTTCTGGTGGTTTTACTTGACGTGTTGATCTTCTGGTTATTTATGTTTGCAGTTGAGGATGTTCTTTCTGATTTATATTTGTCTTCTCGTTAATATTTGTTTTGCTGGTGTTAGTGTTCTGATTAGAGATTATTGGTCCTTTGCTGTCTCGACGATTTCTTCTTAGAACCGCTCCTTCATCTGTCTGTATGTTGTATGATGTAGGCTGTGTCTGTTCTAATACAGTTCCTGTTTGGGCCGATGTGGCTGTATTTATCCTTGCACTTTACAATATCACCGGGTTGGAGTTCAGGTAATTCACAAGTACCTCTGTCAAAAGTATAAATTTTGTTTTTCTTTCTGTTGTTCCTTGTATTTCTTCACTTTCTCTCTCCCCTTCTTTTGTTCTTAGCAGGTTCTCATCAATGGGCAAATTTTGTTCTTAATCTCCTGCCCATGAGTAGCTGTGATGGAGAATAACCATAATCAAGGGGTGTTGCACATCCACTGTCTTTGGCCTTCTGCATCAGCCACTTCACTATTTCTACTGACTTCTCAACCAGTCCATTTGACTCAGGGAATTATGGGCTTGAAGTATTATGAATAATTTCCCAATCTTTGCAGAATGTTTTAAACTTCTCATTAGCAAACTGTGATCCATTATCACTAAACACCTCATTTGATATGCCATGTCTTGAGAATATGGACTTCATGGATGTTATCACAGTATCTGCAGTGGTACTGCTCAGTTTGCATACTTCAGGGTAAATAGAATAATAGTGTGACACAATTAGATAATCTGCTCCATTACATGTAAAAAGATCAACTCCTACTTTCTGGTATGGTCTTGCTGGTGTTACTATGTGGTTTCAGTGGTTCTGCTGGGTTACGTACTTGATACTTCTGACATGTGTCACAAATGGATACCTCTTCCGTCACATCATGATTAATTCTGGGCCAATATATCACTTTGCGAGCTCTCTTTATACATTTCTCATCCCCAAATGTCCTTCGTGAACCTTTTTCAACATTTCTTTTCTCAAGCTCTTTGGTATAACTATTTTACTTCCTTTAAGATTAATATTATCAACTACTCTTAATTCAGCTCTGTAGCTCCAATACTCTGTTATGTCTGGTGAACAGTTCTGTTTCTCATATGCCCATCCATTCAGTATTATCAATTTCAATTTGTTTAAGGTTACATCTTTATCCGTCTCAGTTCATATGATGTCCATCTTTGCATGTGAAACTGGTACTGATTCAGTTATCATATCAATATATGCTTTAAACATCTACTTCTGTTTTAGAGCTCACAGATACCTTTGGGTCATCTACTCGGGAAAGAGTGTCGGCTGTGTACATCATTTTCCCTGGTGTATATGTCACCTTCAGAGTATAGCGTTGCAGCTTAATCATCATTCTTTGAATTCTCAGAGGACAGTCTTGGAGTGGCTTTTGGAATAATGAAAGTAAAGGTTTATGATCTGTCTCTACAGCAATTTCCTGTCGTGACACAAACTGATGAAATCTGTCACAAGCATAGGATATGCTGAGCAGCTCTTTTTCAATTTGTGCATAACATGTTTCAGGGTCTGTCATGGACCTAGACACATATGCCACCTGTTGCCAATTATCAACATGTTTTGCAAAAGAACTGCCCCAAGTCCACTCTGTGATGCATCTGATGAGATCTTAATTAGTCTTAAGGGATCATAAAACTTAAGTACTGGTTCTTCTGTTAGTTGCTTTTTTAGTTGATTCCACACATTCTCATGTTCATGATTTCATTCCCATTCTGTGTTCTTTTCTGTTAATCTTTGGAGTGGAGCTATCTTCTGTGACAGGTTAAGTATGAACTTGACCACGTAATTTACCATTCCATTAAACCTCTGAACATCTTTCTTACACTGTGGCCTGGGCATATTTACTATAGCCAAAATTTTTTTTGGGTCAGGCTTAATGCCTTCACTGCTAATAATGTCTCCAACAAATGTTAATTCACTTACTCCAATTTGGCATTTCTCTTTGTTTAATTTCAAATTTGCTTTCTTGTTGCTTCTAAAACCTTTCTCAGGCTACAATCATGTTCTTTCTTTGATGTTCCCCCATATAATTATGTCATACATAGATGTGTCTACACCATCCAGGTGCTCATAAATCATGTGTACTGTTTTATGGTACACTTCAGGTGCTGAGGCACGATGCCATATGGCAATCTGAGGAATCTGTATCTGCCATAGGGGGTGTTAAATGTGCACAATTTTGAACTTGGTTCATCCAATTTCAACTGCCAGAATCCAGAGGATGCATCCAGCTTGCCTGAAAAATGTAGCATTTGCGAACTGTGATGTTATTTCTTCTCGTGCTAGTAATTTGAAATGCTCCCTTTTTATAGCTTGATTCAAGTCTCTTGGGTCTAGGCATATCCTTAGGTTTCCATTCTTTTTGTCCACAATAACTAAAGAATTAACCCACTCAGTTGGTTCATCTATCTTCTTTATTACATTCAGCTTTTCCATTCTGTCCAACTCTGCTTTCAGTTCATTCTAGAGAGCAAATGGCACTTTTCTACATGGATGAACAACTGGTGACATGCTTTTATCTATCTGTATTGTGTGTTCTCCTGGCAAACAACCTAGTTCTTGGAACAAGTCACAATATTCTTCCATCCGCTCTTTATAGTCTGTTTTTTCTCAGTCTTCTATAGCCAAAACACACTTTACTAGGTTCAGTCTTTCACATGCTGGCAAGCCCAAAATTGCCTTCAAATCTTTTTGCACCATCATAAAGGATAGAGTGTACTCTCTATTTTTGTATGTAACTTTAGCAGTGCACTTTCCTTTCACTGATATGTCTGCAACTCCATATGCTGTTACTTTCACTTTTGTTAGAAACAGCTTCGGTTTGGGGTGCAAGCTTTTGAAATCCGACTCAGAAATAATATTTATTTGTGCGCCTGTATCTAGTTTAAATTTAATTATATTTCTCATTCACATTCAATGGGAGTGTCCATTCACTTTTCTATTCTGATTTCCCTGAATTCTGCCTCTGTTTTCTTGGACTGTATCAACTTTTCTGTGTGATTGCTTTGACTCTTACAGCACCACGAAAAAAGTGATTTTTTTGTTGTATTTGTTGCAAGTCTTTCCATATGCCTGGCATTTCTTGGCAGATGCTAGCATTACCACATCATCTGCCTGACTGCTTCTGATCACTTTCTGACTCATTTTTATTTTTAATTGGCTCTTTGTCTTTTTTCACATGTGTGCTCTTTTTCTTTGATTCATGTGCATCTCGCTTTTTTAATGCATCCACGGAGCAGGTACCATCATTAACAAGTTCTTTAGCTTGTGTTTTAACCACCTCTGCAGCTCTACACAACGCTATGGCTTTTTCCAGGTCAAGATTTTGCTCTCGTAGTAGTCTCTCTCTGAGAGCATTATGTGGGATCCCACACACAATCCAATCTTTTATCAGCGAGTCTCTTAGCCCTGTGAATTCACACGTCTTGCTCCTGTTGCACAATTCCGTTACATACTGGTCTATTGTTTCGACACTTTTCTGGAACCATGTAAAAAACTTGTGCCACTCAAACGTCACATTGCACTTTGTGTTGCAATACACTCAAATTTTTAATTATTTTGTTCAACTTCATATTGTCTCCAACTTCTTCAAACTGAAAATTGTTATACGCGCCTCTTCGCCAATTACACGTAGACGCATAGATGCTTTCATTTTATCACTTTTCCTATCCGCTTCAATCGCAGCAAGATACAATTCGAATCTCTGTTTAAATCTTCAATTTCCCGTTAGCTGGAGATTTGGTGGGGGCTATAATCCTTCCATTTCTGTACTCTGTGCTATTTTAGCTAGTACTTCGCAGTGTTTTCTGAACGTGTATGTGGGTTACTCACGTAGACGAGACTCATTCAAAAGCTGAACCTCTTCTTCACATTCCTCTTCCAATCCACCACTTTTGACACCATGTGGTAATCTTGTTAGGTTCGTAGTTTAATCATTACACAGGAATGAAAGAGATAATAACTTTTTAATAGACAGTACTTAGAGGCATTACTTTTCCTACAGGTTCTTTAGTCCACATCCAATCTATATAATGCATCCGCTTCCGCACACACCATCCGTAGGCATTACTAATCATATTGTAAGTATTCCCTAATACAGTGATCCCTCGCTATATCGCGCTTCGCCTTTCGCGGCTTCACTCTATCGCAGATTTTATATGTAAGCATATTTAAATATATATTGCAGAATTTTTGCTGGTTCGCGGATTTCTGCGGACAATGGGTCTTTTAATTTCTGGTACATGCTTCCTCAGTTGGTTTGCCCAGTTGATTTCATACAAGGGACGCTATTGGCAGATGGCTGAGAAGCTACCCAAAGTACTTTTCTGTCTCTCTTGCGGGCTGTTCGCACACCTAGACGATACGGACGCTCGTCTAAAAATGCTGAAAGATTATCTTCACGTTGCTACCTTCTGTGTGCAGCTGCTTCATGAAGCGACATGCTGCACGGTGCTTCGCATACTTAAAAGCTCAAAGGGCACGTATTGATTTTTGACTTTGTTTTTCTCTGTCTCTCTCTCTCTCCCTGCTCCTGACGGAGGGGGTGTGAGCTGTTGCCTTCAACAGCTTTGTTCCGCGTGTGCTTCGCATACTTAAAAGCCAAACAGCCCTATTGATTTGTTTGCTCTTTCTCTCTCTCCTGACGTGCACTCCTTTGAAGAGGAAGATATGTTTGCATTCTTTTAATTGTGAGACAGAACTGTCATCTCTGTCTTGTCATGGAGCACAGTTTAAACTTTTGAAAAAAAGACAAAATGTTTGTTTGCAGTGTTTGAATAAAGTTCCTGTCTCTCTACAACCTCCTGTGTTTCTGCGCAAATCTGTGACCCAAGCATGACAATATAAAAATAACCATATAAACATATGGTTTCTACTTCGCAGATTTTCTTATTTCGCGGGTGGCTCTGGAACGCAACCCCCGCGATGGAGGAGGGATTACTGTAGACCTTACTAATCAATCTATCATTACACCGCACACTGTACATTTAAAGATGCTAATGAATGGCAAATTGTTTTCTTATAAGCCTTTGTTGATTTTTGTACAGAAGTGGAAAGGAAATGATGGAGTATATTACAAAAACATTTAGAATATTTAAAAAAAACATTTTAGAATATAAGGCATTTCATAGTATTTAGAATTATCTATTCAGTAATGATATAGTCAAAAAGTCTTTGTATTTCATTTTGATTTAAGTAATTTTTAAGTCTTTTGTTAACTGTAAGAATAGTCTGTGTTTCTTGTTGTTTCATGTGAGGCTTTCTTCCATTTAATTTTTTTTGTGCTTGTCTCTGTTCTTTTTCTTAAGATATTCTGTTCCTTTTTTCTTTTGCTAAGTATAGGGCCCCATGGAATCCGTTTTATTTTTTCACAGTTTTATTTTACCTTGATTTGGATTTTTGTTTTTTTACTTTTTTTTTTTTTTTTTTTTTTACTGTAAGTAGCAACAGCAATAAACAACAATGAAATGGCACTTTACATTCCTTTTAATGAAACAGCACACTACACAAGTGAACTTTATTTTGCAGTTCCATTCATCAGGTAGGAGCCCAGATCCTCCATGATGCTCTATGTTGAGACCGCAGTAGGACATTGAGTGCCCTCCAGAATTGTAAGAGCTGTTAATAGTTTGATGCATCCTTCTGAGATGAAGGTTAACTTCACTTTTAGGGTCAAAGATATTTGTTAAAGCCTGAACTGAGGTGTTCTCTGCCAGAAAGAACTTTTTGTAAAGGTGAATATGTTCAGCGAGGAACCCTACTGATTCAAAGCAGCTATTCCACCTGGTGTTTCCTGCCTCAGGGGTTCTTGGCAGGCTTCTTGAAGAAGATTGACTTTACTCACATCACTAGTGATGCAGCATCACTAAAGTAATTATAGTGCTGCCAGGTGTCTCCCACCAAACTGATGACATGACACAAGCAGGTTGAATGTACACTGTTAGGCATAACCCCTTTTAAAACTTCCTGGTATGCTTTCAGACAGTATGATGCATTGTCTGTAACCATTGCTAAAATGTCATTAAGATTCAGCTGGTTGTTGTGAAGGGACTGAAGTGCTGCCTGTGAAAAGGAGGAAAGTACTGGACTTCAGTACCTGTAATTGTAATTATGTAAATAATTTCTAATGATTCATAAACCTTAAATGTTTACAGATTGAAAACGTGCATCATTACGTCTGTAGCTTCATCTATGGCATATCTTAAAATAATTCATTACAAAGCATGTTTCAATCAGGGTACCTCCCCTGGCTAGGGTTCAAATGACATTTTTATGTCTGTTTTGTTAATTTTTTTAAACTTTTACCTATGTTAATATTGTTTGTCTTTTAGGTTCTATATATCTGTGTATATTCCTTTATGTTCCGTTTGTTTTGTGGGAGGTTCTCCAAGAGGCAGGGACACAAGCCCATCACTGTCTAGGGGCTGCCCTATACAGGCTGGGAATAACATTCCCTTATGGTTTATAATGAATGCACTTATGGTGGTCCTCTAGAGATTATTGTTTGCCATGTGGGGGATGGGTGATCATTTGGCCTATGAACCCCTGCAGATTTTGGTTTTTTTTTTCCAGCCTAACTGAAGTTTTATTTTATTTCCTTATTTTTTATTTATTTATTTTTTCTCTCCTCCCAGCCATCTGATCTCATTACTGGGCTCATCTTCAGGGACTTATATCACGCCATTGAAATTGATCTGTTTTTAAGATTGTATTGATTTATTTGTTTTTTTCTTTATTACTTATTCTTTAATATTATTGCCTAATATTATTTGTTTTTCTTTTCTTGTAACAGTCTTTGACATCTTGTAAAGCAATTTGAGCTACATTGTATGAAAACATGCTATATAAATAAAAGTTATTGTTGTTGTTAATGTGTTTTTTGTGATTTACTGGCTTTTGCAAACTTTGCTTTGTTTTATGTCTTTACCTCTTGTATTTTAGATTAGGACCTTGTTCACTTTTGGGATTGCTTTTTAAAGACATTGTCTTCTATGCCTTTTGTGCTCTTCAGAGCTTTTTTTTTTTGCCACAAAGCATTTTTGTGAAAATGAATATTTCTATTTATAAAGATTGTATGTCGCTCTTTTCATTACCAGCTGGGATTTTGTGGCTATTTACCCCTCTAGTGGGCATTTTGAGTAATTTTCAGGACTTTGTGTGGTCCTCAACTCTCAACATTTCTGTTGAGATGTTTATTCACTGCCTTCCTCATGGTGAGCACTGAATGGCTAACTAAGTTAAGCTCTCTTTTAGTCGTTGTTGTAGTTTATATAATATCTACAGTACATCGATATTCTATGACATTAGCTTGCACACATTTTCTGTTACTAGTTCATATGTTTTTTTCTCACTTGATATTTTTATTCTTGTTTATTTCTCTTTTATTCTAATAAAAAGATTGTGTTTCATATGTTAATATTGCTCTCTGTTGAACTGGTACCCCTGCCTATGTGCCAGATATCTGCTTGGATTGGCTCCAGCTGCCCCATGACTCTGACCTGAATAGGCAGGTTGGGAAGATGGAGAAATGTATTAATCAATCATTTGGTGTTTAATATTCAGTATTAGTTTGTGACATGATATATTCCATCCATTCCACCAATTTAATTACCCTGGCTTATCCAAGATAGTATTGTCTAGATCCTGGAGTCTGCAACCATTTGGCACAGCGTAGAATGACCACATACACACACACCATGGCAAGTTAGGACTGCCATGTCTTTGAATTGTGGGAGAAAACCAAGGCACACAGAGGAAAGCCTATGAAGACCCAGGAAGAACATGCAAAGTTCACATTGGAGCACCAGGGACATGAACCCAGGCCTCCTTTTTTGGGAAGCTAAACTACTACCGTTGCACCATCATGCAACTCCCAGATATATTAATTTCAATTTTTTCTGTCTTGCTATTCCTTTCGTAACCTTTGAATAATTATGAAGTGCTTTGATCACAGGAAAGGCATTATATAAATGTGTTATTACTGTTATAACATCACAAGTGATTCTACCAACATGCATGCCATTTGTGGAACATGTTTTTACAAATAGAGGCTCTGGTAAAAACTGTTAATTCTAGTAGTATTAATCTTAATCTGTAAATTTGTTGATTGGGTCAGCACTTTAATGAGCACAGTAAAGACATTATTGTAACTATTAAATGACAAGACTTATTGATACATTGTGTGACCATGTCAAACATAAAAAATTAACAGTAATAATAATAGACCAGTTGAACTGAAAAACTGCACAGAGAAAATCAGTTTAGTAAACACACTGATCAGGAAATACACAAGCTGAAACATCAAAAATGCAAAATGTCCATTCTAATATTTTATTTAAATTACAAAAAAAATAAATGTAATGTAGATTAACATATTAATTTGTAATAAAAATAAATTTTAAAAAGTGTATAACACAGTTAGGGCGGCACGGTGGCGCAATGGGTAGCATTGCTGCCTCGCAGTTGGGAGACCTGGAGACCCGGGTTCGCTTCCTGGGTCCTCCCTGCGTGGAGTTTGCATGTTCTCCCCGTGTATGCGTGGGTTTCCTCCGGGCGCTCCGGTTTCCTCCCACAGTCCAAAGACATGCAGGTTAGGTGGATTGGCGATCCTAAATTGGCCCTAGTGTGTGCTTGTGTGTGTCCTGCAGTGGGTTGGCACCCTGCCCGGGATTGGTTCCTGCCTTGTGCCCTGTGTTGGCTGGGATTGGCTCCAGCAGACCCCCTGTGTTCGTATTCAGCGGGTTGGAAAATGGATGGATGGATAACACAGTTATTTTGACAGATATTTGACATCTGCTGGCTAAATATGTAATAGATATGGTAACAATTTCAAATATACTGTACTGTACTTAGGAATCTTAGGCAATAACAAAAATTATTAAAATGTACTTAATGCACTCAGTAACCTTTAATAACACTCAAAAATAACAAATAATATAACGCAAAAGACAAGATAAAACTGGGATACTTATAAAGTGGGACAAGGATGGATTCCTTTGTTGAAATATATTCTTCTCTCCCACTATTAAAAACACACACATCAGACAAAAAAAACTTATGCATTAGCCTTTTGAAAGCACAGCTCCTGGCCTTGTATTGTTTGTCATACTGTACGCAGAGATCAAGACTCCAGACCTTGATGCCAGGCAGGAGAATGGGCCCAATACTGCTTTTGAGCAGCTTCATTCACAGCTGTATTGAGGGGCTGAGGACACTAACTCTGCTCTTGATGTTGTGGTTGACCTTGTGAGCTTTGCCAGTCAGGACTGTCACCCAGGAATGTGCCCGGAGTCGATTTTAAGCAGGATGGGAACAATTGAAACTGGCTGTCTGCTAAATAGTATTACTGTTCAATATAAAGCAGTACTTTCAGTCTTGGATTCTGGCCTTGTCCTGGAACATCATTATCTATGTCTGTTCCATGTTCCTCTGTAGTGCCCATGTGTTTCAGGTGTGTTGCGAGGTGCTGCTGGTGTCTCTACTTCTGTTGGTGACAGCAGTATCAATTCATCTGCATACAGGATCTTGCAGTCATATGTGAATAAACATTAAAAATCAGTCTTCTCAAGAATAGCCACTTGGAACATTAGTAATGTCTTGCCTATATTTTTAAATCAACTTTATATTAAAAAAAAAATCAGTTTCTATCAAAACTTCCAATCTTTTGCATGCTAGTGTACCTGAATATCATACAGGTATCTTTAATAACAGTAACTGTTTAAAGCAGCCAACATAATTACTTAAAGTTAGAGAAGTTAAATGGATTTCCTAATTTTATTATAATTATCTTGACATTTCTAGTAGGGAGGAAAAAGTTGGCAGGTGTCAGAGGAAAACTGTCAACATTTACTAATTCACAAACCAATTAAAAAGTAACCCACAACTAACTGCAGAACAATGTTAAATGTTGTCAGTTTTGTGAGTGTGAGTCTGCAGATCTGTTTAGATCAATCAACTTAATTGACATTTAAAAAAACATTTAATTTTATTTCTGAATGTTGAATTTTAGGTAATCAGTTATAGCAAGAATTTATTGGATTAGTCTCTGCATCTGGCTAGCACTTTTATCTTCAAAGCATGTGTTTGCTTAGAAGTCAAAGTAAATATTCACTTGATTAATTATATGTAGTCATTTCTACAAAGAGCTTGGCAAAGCAAGACACAAAACATTGAATATATTTTCCATTTCAGACCTGCTGGAGCTATTTAATTTTCAAAAGAAACCCATCTAGAATGCTATATTTTTCGTCTCTCTTTCTCCCCAATTAACAAAGAAGACCTTCTCCCCACTCAAGTAAGAAAGCAGTGGATTGTGAGTTATGATGACCTGTCAATAACATGACTGGGATGAGCCAGGCAAATGCAGACACATAAACAGCCATGAGTAAGGTGCAAAAAGTGCAAAGTGCTTTTATTTTCAAAAAATCAATACAGTTTGCAAAAAGTGTGTTGCGGCTCTTAATTAAATAAATAAATAAGCAATCCATAATAAAAACAGCGTACTTATGGAGGTTAAAATAACAATAACTATATAGTTCTGCGGTGGGCTGGCGCCCTGCCCAGGGTTTGCTTCCTGCCTTGCCCCCTGTGTTGGTTGGGATTGGCTCCAGCAGACCCCTTTGACCCTGTAGTTGGGATATAGCAGATTGGATAATGGATGGATGGATATCCATATAGTTAACATCCACAAATACAACCTTGTATAGATCGGGTTCCCATTCTTTGCCTTCCAAGCCCAGTGAGTGTGTCTTCCTTCTTCCATCTCCCCAGCTCACCCAGCAGGTCTTGCAGTTGGCCAAGCTCTGACCCCAACTGCCTCTTTTGGCATCTGCTGGGACGCACTGAGGCTGAATCTCCCTCTTCTTCACACCAGGCTCTGCATTTATGAGATCCCTGGGAAGTTTGCTTCTACAGACTGTTCATTGGTGGACGATCCGCCTCTGGGCGTACCATTTGCTCACTTCTCTGTGGAGCCACTGACTGCTTGGCCTCCTTAACATTGCATTAGCTCACATGCCTCTCTCTGACTTGCTTGTCTTTAGTTTTTTTGATCCTCCTGTATCCTACTCAGGCTCCTTTTCAGATGATAGGAAATGCAGTTGTTCTAATCATGGGACTCCAGGATGTTACCAAGGCAATTGACTAGTGAATCCGCACATGACCGCTTGACTAGCCAGTTGTCCACCAACACCCCACTCGCACTTTCACCTCTTTGAGCCTGAGCGTGCTGTATTTATTCAAAAAATGGACCTAACACACCTCATCCCATGCAGTAGTCTCATAAATGTGGCTTGAACTTTGGACAAAGTCATAGAAAAATGAACTTCCTCCCACCATGTTCACTTCCTGGGTGGCAATGTGATTAGAAGGGTTTTGTGATCCTTATTTCTGCTTGACCTCCCTGGACAAGATCAGTACACTGGAACGTCTGGTAAATACCAACAGGACGCATCATGTTCATTGCATTTCCAGTCGCCTAATTAAATTTAAATAACATTGGCTGTGAGACATGTAAAGTTATTAAAATTGCTTTCCAGTTGTTTTTAACTGTGCTCCAAGCAAATGTTAAATGGGAAGACGGGGTTGGATTTAGGGGTTTGTATATCCTAAGCACTTTCACTTCAAAATATGCAAAATGATGAGTAAATACTGGTTTAATTACATCAATGGTCAGGTTGTACCTTAAATTATTCAAATGCTAAACCATTTGTTTGAAAGTAAAAATTGAGTATTACTCATCTCAGTAGTTTGATTTTCTAGAACAGCAATTAGGGCAGCGTATTACTGATTTGGAGCATCTGGTGTCTATCATAAGCATACTGTTACAGGTCAATTTTTCTCAGCCACTATTGTTTAAATTTTGAAGTGAATGAAGTGTGCATCCAGTGGTACAAAATGGTTGCACTTTTCAGAGATGCAGGAAATTGTGAACACGTGTGTCACATTTTAAAAGAACACTATTGAAAATTTAAGTTTTTGAACTAAAGTCTCTGATAAATAAAAGTTCACACATGAATCTGGTTATGAAAAAAAGCAAAAAACAAAGAAGAAAGAGAAAAAAGTAGAATTAAAAGTTTGTTGTTAAAAATATGAGTGTTCGGCAATTGTTCAAAACGATTTCAATGACAGTATTCATAAGTAAAATCATGTTTATATGGGATTAGAATCAAAAGACAGATCCATAGTCTTGGACATTTGATAAAAAAGTAAACCAGGATGAAGCTAACTCTATGAGTAATTTAAAAACCCTAGAAAACATTGCTTACCATTTCACTATCAAGTTTAAGCACTGATTCATCTCAAATGGAAATAAACACAGATCTGTATAGAGTGGTTGAGAACACCAAATCCGCTCTTGATGGTTTGGTTGGCCCTGTGAGATTTTGCCAGTTAGGACTTTCACCATGGGAATGAAGTGCCTGGAGCAGATTTTCAGCAGGACTGAACAGATGTAGCTGGTTGTGTGGTAAATATTTCTACTGTATAGTGGGAATGAGGACTTTCATTCTTGGACTCTAGCCTTTTCCTGGAAGATCATTGTCTTTGCCTTGTTCATGTTCCTCTGTAGTGCCCATGTGTTCAGGTGCGTTGCAGTGCAGCTAGGTGCTGCTGGAGTCCCTACTCTGTTGGTGACAGCAGTATCTACTGTAAAGTTTTGTTTAGATAGGTGTGGTCGAAATTTAAAATCTTATTAAAGAAAGAAATGTCCTCTAACAGGACAATTCAGTAATCATGCAGGAGAAAAACTGTTCATTGTATCTTTTAATGACTCCTTTGCAAAATGCATTGGAGGGAACATTCTTCAAAAGCATGGTCAGAATGATCAGAATGGTCAGAGAAACAAAGGACAGAGGTTCATTTTATAAACTGTTGAATTTTACATACAGTGTCAATCAATGCATACATTTTACTCTGGTTGGTTTGTTGGTTTACACACAAATGATTTATATAAAATAAAAGTCTATTATAATATATTCTGGTTCTTCTCATACCTTTTGAGATAAGACACCACCCTTGAAATTTCTGTGCATATAACAACTGTCCATTCTTGTTTATAGGACATCTGCTGATTTCTTAGTCATCCTTCAGTACATTTTGTATATTACATCAACCTTTCTTCTGGTACATTCTTTATTTACTTGACCATCTCAGTATTTTTCCTAAACCAAATCTTATATTTCAGTGTACATTTTGTTGTTCACTTGACCTTTATTTGGTTTCCCATATTTATTAACCCTTTATGCTATTTCTTTAAGATAAATGCTATGTTACCCTAAAATTATTCTTCCACAATAGCAGTAAATGTCAGCCAGGATGAATCTGACTCTATGAATAATTTAAAAACCCTAAAAACACCAGTGACTATTTCACTACCATGTTTCATCACTGACTGAGAAACAAACACAGATCTCATTCATTACTTTGTCCATAATTTGGAATGCATTTTTAAATCAAAGTTTAAACTTGATAAAAAGTAGGAAAAAAGGAATTATTGTGAAGTAGTTAAAAATATTCTCAAAATCCACAGGAAAATTCTGCTGTTATACAGTAAGTACATGTTGTTTAGAGATGGGCTTAATTAGTTATATCGAATTATTTTCAAGTGGACTTGATGATTAGAAAAATGCGTATCTAACTGGCATGGGGCAGGAAGAGTCAAAAGAATATTTCACTACCAAATCTACTGTGATGCAATGCCAAAAAATTTGTCTGAATTGGTACAAATTATAAACAGAGAAGGAAAAAGGAAATAAATACTGGGATGAAATTGTTTGAAAATCCCAAAGGTATCACGTCCTAGTGAGCTGAATGACTTCTGGCCTGTTGCTCTGACATCACATGTGATGAAGACCATGGAGAGGCTGCTGCTTCACCACCTGAGGCCACAGGTTCAACACGCCCTCGACCCTCTGCAGTTTGCATATCAGAAGAAGGTGGGAGTGGGAGGATGCCATCATCTATATGCTACACAGATCCCTCTCCCACTTGGACAGAGGCAGTGGTGCTGTAAGAATTATGTTTCTAGACTTCTCTAGCGCCTTTAACACAATCCAACCTCTGCTCCTTAGGGACAAGCTGACAGAGATGGGAGTAGATTCATACCTGGTGGCTTGGATCGTGAACTATCTTAAAGACAGACCTCAGTATGTGTGCGTCTTGGGAACTGCACGTCTGACATTGTGGTAAGCAACACAGGAGCGCCACAAGGGACTGTACTTTCTCGATCCTGTTCAGCCTATATACATCGGACTTACCAACACAACTCGGAGTCCTGCCACATGCAAAAGTTCGCTGATGACACTGCTATCGTGGGCTGCATCAGGAAGTGGGCAGGAGGAGGAGTATAGGGACCTAATCAAGGGACTTTGTTAAATAGTGCGACTCAAACCACCTACACCTGAACACCCAGCAAAACCAAGGAGCTGTTGGTGGATTTTAGGAGGCCCAGACCCCTCATGGACCCTGTGATCATCAGAGGTGACCTGTGTGCAGATGGTGCAGACCTATAAATACCTGGGAGTGCAGCTGGATGATAAATTAGACTGGACTGGCAATACTGATGCTCTGTGTAAGAAAGGACTTCCTTAGAAGGCTGGCGTCCTTCAACATCTGCAATATGATGCTGCAGATGTTCTATCAGACGGTTGTGGTGAGTGCCCTCTTCTACGCGGTGGTGAGCTGGGGAGGCAGCATTAAGAAGAAAGACACCTCACGCCTGGACAAAACTGGTGAGGAAGGCAGGCTCTATTGTTGGCATGGTGCTAGACAGTTTGACATCTATGGCAGAGCGATGGGCGCTCAGCAGGCTCCTATCAATTATGGAGAATCCACTGCATCCACTAAATAGTATCATCTCCAGACAGAAGAGCAGATTCAGCGACAGACTGCTGTCACTGTCCTGCTCCACTGACAGACTGAGAAGATCGTCCTCCCCCAAACTATGTGACTCTTCAATTCCACCCGGGGGGGTAAACGTTAACATTATATAAACTTATTGTCTGTTTTTACCTACATTATTATCCATCTTTAATTTAACATTGTTTTTTGTATCAGTAAGGTGCTGCTGGAGTATGTGAATTTCCCCTTGGGATTAATAAAGTATCTATCTATCTATCTATCTATCTATCTATCTATCTATCTATCTATCTATCTATCTATCTATCTATCTATCTATCTATCTATCTATCTATCTATCTATCTATCTATCTATCTATCTATCTATCTATCTATCTATCTATCTATCTGTTTGAGATGATACCATTTCTGGCAGAAAGAAGTTTGCTTTTTTGTGGTGATAATGAACTACATAATTATACTAACAACTGCAACTTCCTCGGATGCATTGTATTTATCAAATTTGATCCTTTTAAGGCTTACATGAGAAAATGCTTAAATCCAGTCAGTGGAAATACTATATGTTTTATCTACCGTATCTTCAGTCATATCTGAAGAATATATCATTTTATTAAGGTTGAAAATGTTGACACAGATGACATCTGAAAGTAGCCAAATATTATGACATCAGCATAGATTAAACTCCAGATGCAAATCACACAAATTGTTATCATGTATCAGTAGATGTCAAAGTACATGAACGCTTAATCTTTTTTCCAAATGAAATTATAATTACACAATTCCAGTTACACAGAGTATCTTTTATTGGTGGCATCTATGAAGTAGACACTGTTTGTCAAAGTGATAATCTTGATCATATGACACGTAATAAACATGAGATGTATTCTGGAGTCAAACCTGGATTGAAGTAAGTCAGCAAACCAATAATATGGGTTTCCATGTATTACACATAGCTTCAATTTAGCAGGGATCATATCTACAGGAAGCTGCTTGGTTGCAGTTAATTTTCCTTTCATTATAGAGTTATTCTACACATTCTTTGTAGTTTGATGAAAAATGAAATCTCAAATCAAATATGTATAATTTACAATTTTAATTAAATTAAAATACAACAAGCGGAGTGGTGGCTCTGAGGCTAGGGATCTGCACTGGCAATCGGAAGGTTGCCAGTTTGAATCCCGTAAATGCCAATAGGGACTCTGCTCTGTTGGGCCCTTGAGCAAGGCCCTTAACCTGTAATTGCTGAGCGCTTTGAGTAGTGAGAAAAGTGCTATATAAATGCAAAGAATCATTATTATTATTATAATTTAATTTGAATTAAGGCTTTGTGCCTTCACCCAATGGCACTAGTCATATTATGTAGGTTGTCTAATTCTAATAGAGGTGCCATCTAAACACCCCACCACCACTGCACAGGGCTCCAAATGGGCTTCGACTAGCACTACTCACAAAAGCCACGAAGTTTGTCCCTAGGCGCACAAGTGTGACGGCTTTTTCTTGTAATGTACTCGTAATAGTCAGAGAAATGAGAAAATGGCATGCAGCATACAACATGATATTTTCAGTTTTCTTCCTGACAAACCTCTACTAAAAGGTGAAGGTAAATTTAAAACAGGAGAGTATGTCAGCAATTGTTTGTAAGACCTGTAAGACAAATCTTCAGCAGTGAAACTTAAATCCCAAATAAAAGATAAGTAAGTTGATTTTTGTGAAATGGACATATTGTATTGATGGTTTATTTATTCTTATTTGGATTAAACGCAGAAGGGAAAAGACTGATTTCTAAATTTAATGAAGAGCTATATGCATGTAACTATGATCCAGGTTTACTAATTTTCTTTTTAAAGTGACAATGTAATCTTTGAGCATATTATTGAAAAGTTTGCTTTTTTAAGACAAAAATTAGGAAACAACTAAAAATTACATATATATTTTTAAACGTAATTTTGAAGTTTCAATTGAATTAAACCTATGTATCGCAATCTTTCCCTCTTTTAATTTTTTTCTGTCTTTTTAAATTTTTTAATTCATTCATAGGCCTCAAAAGTTTGGTAGATCCTATGCACTATAGATACAGCAGTAGCAGGAATATGCATATGACAACAATGGATAAAGTTGCACAATTCAGTCTAATACTGAAAAATTTATTCTGTAATACTTGAAAACAAAATACACAGAGGTAATTAAGAAAAAAGAGAGAAACCTCCATCATAGAGGCTGACAAAGCAATGAAATTGCAATGGTCACTAAAAGAAAGTTTCCCAAAGTTGGCTAACTTGGGAAATTTGGTTAAAGTTAAAATATTTGATAGCATCTATGTATTATTATGAATTAATCAAGTGATTCCTTCAGATTTTTTTAGGTTCAGTTTAGTACTTTACCAAAAGTGTCCTGAGGAAGGAAAACAATTTGAGCCAGCTTGGTGGCTGATAAATTAGCACTATCTAAAGCCACTGTTTGCAATATTTTGACCTAATTCTAAACTAATTCTGCGTACCTCAGGTATATTTTTGACTCTTCTGCAGCAGGCAACTGTATCAGCAACATATGTTTTATATAATGTTTTATATATTGGGTTAGGGTGGCGGTATGCCTCCTAGTGGCTTACACCAATAATAATAAAAAGTGGTTACAGTAGATCTGTGACAATATACTTTTCAGTGAATTATACTTTTTTATTTCAACTTCCAATTAGGCCTTTGACAGCATACCTTTTTCAGTGTACAAAAATGTAATTAATGTGAAGGATTTTTTAAATATTACTTATGCATTGAAACTGCTTAAGTATAATGTGGTTGAGTGAAAGGATTGCAAGTCCCAGGAAAGCCAAGCAAAATGACACCTTTTATTGGCTAACTAGAAAGATTACAATATGCAAGCTTTCGAGGCAACTCAGGCCCCTTCTTCAGGCAAGATGTAATCCCAGGAATAAATGTTGGAGCCTGAACCTGGTCATCTCCATTTAATCCAACTAAGGAAAAATCTGGAAAAATGGCCACTAAGGGCCTAAACATATACCAAATTGAAAAGAAAAGCCATCAGGCTGGGCATTTTCGTCTATTTTGGTCACCAGATAGGAGCTACATTGTGCAGCATGTTCTGTTGAAATTGTAACGCCTCCTTCCAGTGGCTGTTGGATTTATAGGTGGGGGATTGGAAGATGTGGAGTCAATTGCCCTCACCTGGCATCTCCTCTGTACTGCAGAAGAAACAGAAGAGGAGAAGGTGAGCACCAGCGCCCCCTTTCAACCCAAGGTGGTAGTGATACACCTCAGATGAGCGAGGGGAGTGATACACTGACATGCATGTATGATAATACATATAACTTTGAGTTACAAATTATATATCTGTTTAAGTTTTTTTGTGCCTTTCATATATAGCAAGGAAAAATTGGCATTCTTTTTCTACAAAATATATTAATTAGAATCAGGACAGGATGGACTGAAATCTGCTGTTATATCTAGCCACTGAATTTTTTGGGGTGAAAACTTAAGAAATATATATATATATATATATATATATATATATATATATATATATATATATATATATGGTTGAAATAGTTTACTGTCAAATAAATGCAAAGAGTACACGACACGTGTTTCGCCCTCATTCTGGGCTCATCAGGTGTACACACTCCACTGCACTCCCTCTCGGGAATCGAACCTCAGATGTCAGCGCCAGAGGCGATGCCCCTAACGTTGCGCCACGGCGTGTGGTTCGTTTATTTGACAGCATGTAGATCGGGGTAATTACATTCACGGCATTCGTAGTCTGTGTCACAATCTGATTGTATGGGTGGTTACCTACCAGGTCGAGAGGGAGTGCAGTGGAGTGTGTACACCTGATGAGCCCAGAATGTGGGCGAAACACGTGTCGTGTACTCTTTGCATTTATTTGACAGTAAACTATTTCAACCATTCTATGATCTGCTCCTCACAAACTGAGGGCACCGTGGCGGATGTTAGCAGATTGCTGGCCAACCACAAGCGTTACCTGGTAGGTAACCACCCATACAATCAGATTGTGACACAGACTACGAATGCCGTGAATATATATATATAAATATATATATATATATATATATATATATATATATTGTAGATAACACGTGGGCAGGACCGGCATTGCAGTCAGAAGAGGGGATGTTTCCTTACCCAAACAAAAGGCAGACAGGCATCCCAGTCAGGGAAGAGGAAGGTGCCAGACTGGGAAGAGTTGGCCCAGAACAGGTGGACGGACAGCCTGCTGGAAGTGGAAGAGGTCACTGGGGACCTTCTATTCCCCCCAGACGCTAGATAGCATGAAGGAACCCATTTGGGAACCAGTAGAGAATGCTGAGAGATGTAGTCCGGCAATACAGTCCTGCTGGGGACCATGTGTGCCACAAGGATGCACTGTAGGGTGATGTGCTCCCTACAATTTATGGGACTTCTGTGTGATCTGGAATTAATTCCATCCACATCCTGGCGAGTTGCAGCTGGAAGGATGTGGAGCAACACTCAACTGGAGGAGGGCAGTGAGGTGGTGAGAATAAGAGAAGAATTGTGGAGAGAGAGAACCTGTGTATTTGTGCTTGTGTTACTTTTGGAGGATTTTGATAAATAAACCTTCCATTTTTTTAACCTGGGACCCAGTGTGATTGTGTTTGGGGGTTTGGGGGTTCACTGACTACCCTGGTTCCATCACAATATACTGTATATATTGAAAATTCTACTACTATTTTTAAAAAAGCAGCAAGCAGTTCACAAGTTTAATTAGTTGATTGTGTAGTGTGTTATTTTTACGTATTGTCTCAAGAACTCTGATTATAGGAAATATATTTTCTTATATCTGTATTCTAAAGCTAAGTTAATGTCCTGTTTACAGTTCTAGTCCAGGGTGTGTTACTATGAAAGACAGATTAAGACTAATTATTCAATTCTCTAATTAACAAATAATATTTTATGGAAGAATCATCTGTATCTTATGTAGCCCATGGCTCATATAATATAATATTCCCCTTAATAATGTTTACTCATTGTAATTTTTTTTTAAAAAAAAAGAAAAGAGTTTGAGTTTTACATGGTTTTCGGAGGCTTTAGAGTTTCGGGTGGTGTTCACGCAAGAACCTGTTGGACGCGAGGACAGGAAGAAGCGGTGGTTAAAAAAAGAAAAAAAAAGGTGGTGGTGAGTTGAGCGACACAGGTAAACTAGTGGAGTTAGCCTGCGAAGAGGCACGGGATACTTTGGATAGCGCTCCAGGTGACCAAAGGAAAGCCTGGCAGCTCCTCGGGCAAGGAGGAAAAACAGCGAGTTTCACCCCATTTGGACAGACTAGCTCCATTTCGCTTGCAGCGTTTTGCCGTGAGCCTGCCTACTTGCAGGGCAACTCCATCATTTTTCCACAGCATGGAAGTGCTGTGTTTGGACAATGGACACTGATATTCACTCCGCTTATTTGTGAGTACTGTGACCTTTTATGTTGGCTCATTAGAGTGAATGGGCCTTAACGTTTTTGGCCACCACGTTCACGAGCGTCGACCAGGCCTGCAACGAGGGGGGTTTGTGTTAATATTTTATCTTGGTGACCGCTGGCCTCTGTGTGTGTGTGTGTGTGTGTCTGTGGGCCCCTAAAATTGTTAAGTTAAAGTGAGGTTTTAGTGATTAAGTTTGCTCATATTATAGATTTGGTTATTGTGTTCTTCTTTAACAGGGGGATGTTTGAAGTACTGATAAAAGCAAACAGTTAAAAGTACATTTGTAAGGTTTAAGTACACTGCCTGAACCTATAGGTATTTGTTGTGAAGTGTAAATATACTGCAATTTGTGTGAGTTTTCTAATTTATGTAATCTATAATTTGTGGGAATTTTGATTGGACTTAACTATAAATAGTTTTAATTATTTTTTTTAGATATTTTTCCAATTTAGTCAATAAATTTTGTTATATTTTGGGAACATATTTGTATTGTGAATTGTGTTACAAGTTAATAATTGTGAAACAGCTGGCAGCTTATTACTGGGGAGTAGGTATTAGTTAAGGGAATCTAATTTATCCTCTAAAAACACGTATTTAAAATTAAAGGGGTTTTCATAAATCAGTTTAGGGAAATAGAGTTTACGAACTTAGGGAGCTATATGGCTAAAGGGTAAAGAAAGCACTACATAAATTGGAGGCACCGCTGGGATATATTTTTCTTTTTCCCATTTCATCATTTGAATCCCCTTTAAATTTAAAAGATAATTTATAATAATAAAAAAAAGGTACGAGAATAGTTTGTGTAGGAGTTGCAGTTATTAGCAGAGTTATAAGTCGCAGTTGAAGCGTAATGGCTACCCAAAAAGAGTTCAGTGAAGATTTTTGGAAGAGTTAAAATAAGAGACATTCAAAAAGATGCTGTGACAGGCAGCAACCGGGTGCTCTGTGAGTGTCATTACAAAGTGGATCCAGACTGCATTCCCATGTACTTGCAATCATTGAATGGAGATTTAAAATGGAAAGGTGTCCTTCTTTCTGACACTATGGATGATTTCTCAGCCAAGCTTCACCAACTACTGAAAGATGAGGAAAAAACAGTAAGTAATGTGCATGCTTTGTTGTTGACAGATGCTCCACAGGCAAGTTCACCTGAATCTATTATCAAAGCAGTAGGGGATCTGTTAGGAAAAAACCCTAAGACCTACCTATGAGAACAATGCCTTCCGTCGTTTGCGCATGTTCTCTGGAAACCAACCCACTCCTGCAGGCGAAGAAAACCTGGAGCAGTGGCTTAAACAAGCTCGTCTGACTGCTTGGATCGAGAGAAACGAAAGAGAATAGTGGAGAGCCTAAAAGGTCCTGCACTTGATATAATTCAGGCTGTTCGGTTGAATGACCCTGATGCCAGCCCTAATGACTATGTTGATGCTTTAGAAAGTGCTTTCGGGTCTCCTGAGTCTGGTGAAGACCTGTATTTTGCATTCCGGAGTTTACATCAGCAGTCTAAGGAAAGGCTGTCTGACTTCTTACGGAGATTAGAACGCTTACTGATTAAAGTAGTAAAGAAGGGAAGTCTTCCTGGCTCCAGAGCAGATCGTGCCAGAATTGATCAGCTCATAAGAGGGGCTACAGAATCTGATATGATGTTAGTATAGCTGAGACTCAGAGAAAGGAGAGAAAAACCTCCCACCTTCTTAAAGTTGTTAAACGAGATACAGGACGAGGAAGAGTTTGTGATGGCACGAAGCAAGTTAAGCACAACAATAAGACAATTAAAAGTTGATGATGGACCAAAGACCAAAGAAACAGAAGTCCAAGTGTTAAAGGCAAAGATTAAAGAGTTGCACCACCAGTTATCCGAGTTAACAACAAAGCAGCAAGACACATGTCCAAATCTAAAAGCTAAACCAGCCAAGATATGTACAAACACTGAAAGAGAGAGTGAGGTGCAGATGTTAAGGCAACAGGTACAACAGTTGCAACAACAGTTAACTGTAATGTCCATGTCACACAGCTCTGTAATAAGAGAACCCCAAAAGAAAGAGTGGAGGAATAAATACAAATGAGAAAAACCATATTCAGCAAAAGAGTTGGAAAACTACTTCTGCT
The DNA here is from genome assembly GCF_900747795.2 of Erpetoichthys calabaricus. Taxonomy (NCBI): domain Eukaryota; kingdom Metazoa; phylum Chordata; class Cladistia; order Polypteriformes; family Polypteridae; genus Erpetoichthys; species Erpetoichthys calabaricus. The sequence continues at coordinate 124,442,844 of NC_041394.2, forward strand.
ACCAATGTGGAGAGGATGGCCATATTGCCACCAATTGCAGTGCCCCTGAGAACTCTGCTAAGGTCATTCAGAAATTGCTCAGTGCTCTTCAGATAAATAAGGCAGAAAACTTGGTAACTAAAAGTGCAGCAAAATTTAAGGAAGTGGGCTCTGTCAACCAAAGCACAGTTCAGGCCCCTCAACCTGATGGCATTCCTAAAGGATTGATTGGCCCCTCCATGATGGCTGATGTGACCATTGAGGGACAGCCTTGCAGAGCACTAATTGACAGCGGCTCCAGAGTCACTATTATATTTGAGAGTTGGTATTCAAGCTATCTTCCCCATGTGCCAGTTCAGCCAGTCACAAATTTGGCTATATGAGGCCTGAGTGACTCTGAACTACCCATACAAAGGATATATGGCAGTTGATCTGGAATTTCCCACCAAGTCAAAAGGGGGCTACAGAGACCGTCTCAGTGCTGGCCTTAATATGTCCAGATCCAAAGAGCCCTGATACAGTCCCTGTCATTATTGGAACTAACTCCATGAAACTACGCCCTGTGTTGATTTGCTGTTGAAGAGCTTGATGAAAATGATGGAGCTCATTCTCTAAAAGTATCTGCTCTCACTCCAGAAGAGCCAACATTACCCAACGATCCACATATGGGTGTTGTTGGGCAAGTGAAGTGGCAAGGGCCAGGCCCCGCTTACCCATCCAGCTGGAGGCATGCAAAATGCTGTCTGCAAAGTGGAGCAGCAGCTCCTATGGGGAAAAATATCCTGATGGTAGAGGCTGATGAGACCACCAACCTTCCCCGCTGGTGTATTCGTTCTCCAGCTGTGCTTACACCCTCAGCATGGATGTTAACAACTTTACCCTTGTGCTGAGAAATGAGTCCCAAAAGGAGGACTGTTATACCAGCAGGTACAGTATTAGCCCAAGTTTTACTTAGTGGATACTGTCACTGAGATTAAGAAAGATTATTCTCTTAAAACCTTCATTGATACCCAAGCTGTTCAATTTTGGTGAGTCACCCATCCCAGAGGCATGGAAGGACTTGGTTAGCCACAAGCTATCGGAGAAAGAAAAGCAGATGGTTTTCTCTTTGGATGATTGGGATGTGTGCTGGCGAAGGGTTGTGACAAAAAACTAAGAGACTCTCGGCCATTAAGGGAGAGGTCATGCAGAATTGCACCTGCTGACATTTGAAGATGTCCGGACGGCATCTTCAAGGGCTTCTGGCAGCGGGGATAATCAAAAGAGTCGCGAAGCCCATATACATCCCCTATTGTAAGAAAAAAGAATGGCAAAAGTGGAGGATGTGCATTGATTATTGTGTACTCAACTCCAAGAACCATTCCAGACCAGTATACTATGCCAACGCATAGATGATGCACTTGACTGCCTGACAGAGAGTAAATGGTTCTCTGTTCTGATTTGAGAAGTGGGTACTATCAGGTGGAAATGTCTGAGGCAGACAAGGAAAAGACAGCCTTTATTTGTCTCTTGGTTTTTATGAGTATGACAGAATGCCCCAGGGTATAACTGGTGCTCCAGCCATCTTCCAACAATTGATGGAGAGAGCTGTCAGAGACATGAACCTGCTTCAAGTCTTAGTGTACCTGGATTACCTCATCGTGTTTGTGGGAAGACGCTGGGGAGCATGAAGACACGTCTCCTTAAAGTGTTAGATTGATTGAAAGAATGTGGTTTTTAAAATCTCCATTGACAAATGCCAATTCTGCCAAACCCCAAGTGAAATTTTTGGGACACATTGTCTCTGCCTCTGGAGTAGCTACAGACCCTGAGAAAGTGAGCGCTGTCACTCAGTGGAAGAAGCCCACTGACTTAAAGCTCCACAGGTCCTTCTTAGTATTTTGTGGATATTATTGGCGGTTCATTGAGAATTATTCTGCCACCGTAGGCCCTCTCACTGAGTTGACCAAAGGTTACACCCCTAACTAACACAAAAAGAAAGGTTGGTAGCTAAAGAAATGAAATGCATTACTTCAAGGTGGATGAGCCCTTTGGTAACATTGGACATCAGCTTGCGATGATGCCTTTCACCAAATAATTCAAAAGCTTACACATGCACCTTTATTAGTGTTTGCAGACCCCACCAAGCCATACATTCTGCATGTAGATGCAAGCCTGAGCAGATTAGGGGCTGTGCTAAACCAACAGTATCCGAAGGACTTCGCCCAGTTGCCTTTGCCAGTCAAAAATTGAGTCAAGCTGAAAGAAACTACCCTGTCCACCAGTTAGAATTTCTAGCTTTGAACTGGGCAGTAGTTGACAAGTTCCATGACTACTTTGTATGGGGCAAAGTTCAACAGTGAGGACGGATAATAAACCCCACTCACATATGTTTTGACAACCGCTAGGTTGAATGCCACCGGTCACCGATGGTCAGCCGCACTTTCGACCTATGACTTTAACATCCAATATAAGCCTGAACGGGAAAATATTGATGCTAACCTGCTATCGAGAAATCTGCAAGAGACACAGGAAGACCAGGTAAATGTCTCCAACTCTGGAGTCAAATCCTTGTGTTGTCAGATATGGGAGGCCACAAAATGCAGTAGCCGATTTATTGATCAGCTTGGTGCTACACCTGATGCCATTCCTGCTGTGTATGCTCACCTCACACAGATAGACTTGAGTTCACTCGAACAGCTTAGCCACAAAGATCTGTTGGAAGCCCAACGCTCAGACCCAGTCATTGGCTTGTTATGGCAGCAAGTAAAATGGGTAAAGATGCCTCTACTACATACAAATTCTTATGTTGCTCTGTTGCAGAGAGAAAGCTCAAGATCAAGCAGGATCTCCTGTGTAGAGTCACCAAAAGACCCCTTGGAAAAGAGATGGACCAGTTGGTTTTACCTGCTCAGTATAAGCCCATGGTTTTGAAGTCTCTGCACGATGACACTGGGCACCTGGGCATTGACAGAACCACAGAAACCTATTAAGGACGGTTTTACTGCCCAAAATGGCTTTGGAGATTGCAGTGTATGTCCAGAATTGTGGGAAGGTGCATTGCTAGAAAGTCTCTCCCCACAAAGAGCTGCACCTCTCTAACAGATCACAAGCAATGGACCCTGGATTTGGTTGTGTATTGACTTTCTCTCCATTGAGCCAGACTCTAAAAGGCATAAACAAATGTGCTAGTAATCACAGATCACTACACAAGGTCTGCTCCAGGCATTCCCCAACAAAACACCAGAAAGCCCTGACAGATGTCAGAGACCTTTTTGAACAGTTCTTTGTCCATATGGATTGCCCATCTCCGCATCCACTCAGATCAGGGACGGGGACTTTGAAAGCAGAGTCATTAAAGAGTTGCTGACCCCTTCTTGGCATACGTAAGTCAAGAACCTCTCCATATCACCCCCAGGGAGTCCCCCAACCTGAGAGGATTCAATCGCACTCTTTTGTCAATGCTTGGCACCCTTGACCCTGCTCAAAGCACAAATGGAGCCATGCATGTAAAATCAATTAGTTCATGCTTACAAATTGTACAAGAAATGATGCCACAGGATTCTCGCCGTACTTCCATCATGTTCGGAAGAGAGGCACGTTTGCCAGTTGACCCTGTGTTTTGGCTTTCATTTGGATGAGAGGATGGGGTTGAAGCATAACCAGTATGTAACTACCATGAGAAAAGAGCTCCAGAGTGCCTACCAGCTTGCATCTGATGCCACCTCTAAAAATAACGAAAGAAACAAGTGATATTATGATACCAGGGTCAGAGATCAGGTACTGGTGGTGGGAGATTGTGTACTGGTCCGCAACCTATAGATTCACTGGGAAGCATAACTACAAGACAGATGGAAGTCATTACCATATAAAGTTATTGCCAAGCTACCCAATCGCCCCTGTGTGTATCGAGTCAAACCTGAAAGAGGGACAGGTTTATAGTAAAGACAGTGCATAGAGATCATTCTTTGCCATTGGTTATTTGGTGAAAGATGCCTAGCCAAATCAACAGAGACACATCACCAAAGAAACCAACAACCATGGCACAAAGGAACATAACTGACTTACAAGGATGAGTTACTGCACACTGGACACAACAAAAGAGGACTGGACTTCAGAGACTGAAGAAGAAATCGATAGCTATCTACCTCAGTTACAACTTTCCCACTTATGAATCAGTCAGCAATCAGGATAACTTGCCAAGAGATATTCTGCAGACAGATAATACAGTCCCTAGTACTGGTGGTAGTGTTCAGGATTTATTAGAGAATGAGGGACACATGGCTGAGCTCTCATCAACCTCAGAGCTCATTGAGGGAAACTTCAGGGCCACATTTAGAATCTGAGGTAGACACAGAGCTAGCACTGGGGGAACGTGTCTACTTCTAGTTACCTCAGCTGTGGATGCTGACTCTGCCAATGAACTCCCTGTAAGAAGGGGACAGTGAAGCCTGTCCTGATGAACCTGGACAGCCTACAGAGAGACCTATTACTATAGTCTACAGAGGCATGTTAATTCAGATTAGTTATCCCAGTTCCATAGACGTTAACAATACTGAAACTCCATTAAATAAGCTATGTCCAACTCTAGGAACCACCTGCTCTGATGTAAATAGTCTGATGGGGGACTTTCAGACATTTAGGAGGGGGAGGGTGTAGCCCCTAGGCTCATATAATATAGTATTCCCCTAATAATTAATGTATATGGTTGTTTTTTTACAAAAAAAAAAAGAAAGAAAAGAGTTTGAGTTTTACGTGGTTTTTGGAGGTTTTAGAGATTCGTCAGGTGGTGTTCACACGTGAACCTGTTGGACGCGAGGATAGGAAGAAGCGGTGGTTAAAAAAAGAAAAAAAAGGTGGTGGTGAGTTGAGCGACACAGGCGAACTAGCAGAGTTAGTCTGCGAAGAGGCACGGGATACTTTGAATGGCGCTCCAGGTGACCAAAGGAAAGCCTGGCAGCTCATTTGGACGGACTAGCTCCATTTCGCTTGCAGCGTTTTGCCGTGAGCCTGCCTGCTTGCAGGGCAACTCCATCATTTTTCCACAGCGTGGAAGTGCTGTGTTTGGACAATGGACACTGATATTCACTCCGCTTATTTGTGAGTACTGTGACCTTTTATGTTGGCTCATTAGAGTGAATGGGCCTTAACGTTTTTGGCCACCATGTTCACGAGCGTCGCCCAGGCCTGCAACGAGGGGGGTTTGTGTTAATATTTTATCTTGGTGACCGCTGGCCTCTGTGTGTGTGTGTGTGTGTGTGTGTGCGTGTGTGTGTGTGTGTGTGTCTGTGGGCCCCTACAATTGTTAAGTTAAAGTGAGGTTTTAGTGATTAAGTTTGCTCATATTATAGATTTGGTTATTGTGTTCTTCTTTAACAGTGGGATGTTTGAAGTGCTGGTAAAAGCAAACAGTTAAAAGTACATTTGTAAGGTTTAAGTACACTGCCTGAACCTATAGGTATTTGTTGTGAAGTGTAAATATACTGCAATTTGTGCGAGTTTTCTAATTTCTGTAATCTATGATTTGTCGGGAATTTTGATTGGACTTAACTATAAATAGTTTTATTTATTTTTTAGATATTTTTCCAATTTAGTCAATAAATTTTGTTATATTTTGGGAACATATTTGTATTGTGAATTGTGTTACAAGTTACTAATTGTGAAAACAGCTGGCAGCTTATTACTGGGGAGTAGGTATCTAGTTAAGGGAATCTAAATTTATCCTCTAAAAACACATATTTAAAATTAAAGGGGTTTTCATTAAATCAGTTAGGGAAATAGAGTTTACGAACTTAGTTTGCTATCCTATGGCTAAAGGGTAAAGAAAGCGCTACACCTATTTTTGTTTATTACCCATACAGCTATTTATTCCAAGTTAATCAGCATTAGTAGACAAGCCAAATGCAGTTTAGAGGTGTGTGTATGTGTATGTGGGAGTTTCTGGGGTAGCATTAGGGCTGAAAATGTTTTTCACGGCAAGTGTGTCTACTGCCAAAACACCCCATTTAACAAGTTTGTAGTATGTCGTAATTATATAAACATCCACTTTACATTATGCATGGATTTGTTAGGCACTAAAATGAACCTGTTAATTAAATTCCAGTTCTAGAACATTCAATATTAACTCTGATATTTAACAGTTGTGCTACATTAACATTGCATTATATTACACAGCAAAAATGTTTCTAAAAAATAAGATGTACATACATTAAATAAACTGGGTTAAAAAAGCATGCACAACTATGTGAACAAAAATGACTTAAAATAAGACAAATTTTTTTTATACCAAGAGAGCCATAAAATTTTAAAAACAAGTGCATTCATTTGATATGTAAGTGGGGTCAATATTGAATAATTCTGTCTTAATAATGTAGTGAAAACAATGTCAAAAACCACAAGGAAAAGGCTTTTGTTTCCACTAACTTTTTCTTTTGTTTTTTAAGTGTTTTTTTTGAAATTTGTATTGATTTTATGAATCATATTACAATGAGTGGAATACAAATCAATTAAAGAAACAATATGATACTACCTCCTATGCATTTATGCTTTATTTTAATAATGTTAGTAGAGATACAGCATGTGTGTGAAATGTATTTTAATTACATTACACCACACTTTAGACAAGGTAATTAAAATAAGAATATGATACAAATGCACAGTGGAAACTTAAGCAACAATAAAAATGGTAAATATGCTACATTTACTGTATTAATCATCCATTATTATAACATTCTTTGCAATTGTAATGGGTTTTCTGCAGTGTAAAAATACTAATTTTTAAAATTAACCAGCTTTGTTTAATATAAGGCTGTTGCATGCAAAGGCTCTAAGCTAGGGTTGTCAGACTCCTGTGGCTGCAGGTTTTCATTCTATAATCCTGTTTTTTAATTAGTGATCTGTTTTTTTCTGCTAATTAACTTCTTTTGAATTCATTTTGTCTCATTTTTTAAGATTTTTCCCTGAATTTCTTCATCGTTCTTCTGAATTGGTTCATTTCTTTCCTTAAATGGCACCCAAACAGAAATGAAATGTGAAGTGAGTGAGCCAAGAGAATACCAACTAAGTCAGGGACTCAAACACCAACCCATTTCACTCCAACCAGTTGCTTAATTAGACTCTGATTCTTGTCGTTAATTAAACCCATTCTTTAATTCCATGGCTTGTTGCTGCTCTCATTGTGCAATAGCATACATTTCTGAAATTGTTGATTTTATCTTTTCTAAGAGCTCTGGTAAAATATTTTGGGGACCTGAACAGATCGACATTCCTGAGACCTTCATCCTTCATTATTTTGAGATATATGATATATGCTGGGGGCGGCACAGTGGGTAGCGCTGCTGCCTTGCAGTTGGGAGACCTGGGGACCCAGGTTCGCTTCCCGGGTCCTCCCTGTGTGGAGTTTGCATGTTCTCCCCGTGTCTGCGTGGGTTTCCCCCGGTTGCTCCGGTTTCCTCCCACAGTTCAAAGACATGCAGGTTAGGTGGATTGGCGATTTTAATTGTCCCTAGTGTGTGCTTGGTGTGTGGGTGTGTTTGTGTGTGTACTGCAGTGGGATGGCACCCTGCCCAGGATTGGTTCCTGCCTTGTGCCCTGGGATTGGCTCCAACAGACCCCTGTGACCCTGTGTTCAGATTCAGCGGGTTGGAAAATGGATGGATGGATGGATATATGCTGGTCATGTTATGGCTCATTTTGTATCTTTCTGTTATTTGGCAGGTAATTAAGGAAAAAGAAACAATTAAGGGGTCTGAGTCTTCAAGAGCAGATCAATTACAATTGATTCAAAAGAAGTTAATTAGCAGCAAAAACAGGTCCCTAATTAAGAAAAGGGTTAGAATGAAAACTTGCAGGCATTGCGGCCCTCCAGGACTGGAGTTTGAGAACCCTGCTCTAAGCAGATAAAATTAAGCAATAGACAGGAATCAACACTGGAAGGGACATCAGTACATCACAGAGCTCATGGACAAACTAATAAACTGACCAAATAAACTTATGGAGTCATGTGGAGAAGTTTGGTTTGTGGTGCAAAGAGAATTGTCTGCATGTTTATATCAACAAAACCAAGGAACTGGTTATTGACTTTTGCTGTACCAAGGAGCCTTTATGTCCGGTCACTATTCAAGGAGTGGATGTAGAGGAAGTCCACTCCTACAAGTACTTGGGGGTCCAAATTAATGACAGGTTGGACTGATGTTATAACACAGACGAACTATATAAGAAAGGGCAGAGCAGGCTCTTTTTTCCTTAGAAGAATGTGTTCCTTTAAAGTGGAAAGTGACATCCTTCACATCTTCTACAACTCTGTGATGGCCAGTGCGATTTTCTACACTGTGGCATGCTTGATTTTTAACATCATTTCAAGAGAGGCCCACAAAATTAACAAGCTAATTAAATGGGCAAACTCAGTAATAGGAAACACTCTGGACCCCCCTGGATTTAGAAGCAAAGGTGAGAATTAAAACAGAACTGAGTACCATTATATTCAATGCACATCCGCTCTATGATACACTAACACTGAGGACTTTTACATAATGAATTATTCAGCAGAAGTGTGTAAAGAAACACTGCTCGGTCTTGTTTATAACAACAGCAATACGTCTGCATAATGTGTCACTGTGACTGTAACAGCCAAATCAGAACATTCCTTTCTTTTAAAATTTCTTCTTTGTTCAGAGGAAAGTGTTTGTGTATATTTATTTATTTACTTACTTATCTACCTATTTATGCATTTATTTGTTTAAAGAGCTACTGTAAATAGTCAAATATCCCTGAGGGCAAACAAAGTTCTTTATATCTATCTATGGTAAAACAACATTTATTTCCATAACACATTTTTATACATAAGATTAGTTCAAAGTGCTGTGCAATAATAACGGCTAAACTCAGTTACAAAAGAAAGTAAAAACGAAAGGACTGTTATTTATAATAGTAGAGAATCTGCATGCCCTGCTACTAACATAAATTATGGTCAGATGGCCAGGGAGAACAGGAAACTAAAAATTCCAGTTCGTGGGATGTTGGAGAAAATAAACCTGTGGGGGTTCCAAAACTAAAAGACCACCCAGCCCCCTCTTGGCATTTTACAGTCATTGAAAATGCCACCATTAACAGAATACTCTTGTGGAGCTCTCTTCAATGTCCCACAGTTTCAGGTGGCTGCAAGCAATTAGACCATGGGGCATTGAGGCATAGTGCCAAAACAGTGAAACAAAAAAAAAGAAAACTCAAAAGTAGTGATTTGTGACTGGCCTATAATACTAAAAATAATAATAATACTAATACATTTTATTTATATAGCACCTTTCCCATGCTCAAGGCGCTTCACAGAGTCTTATAAAAAAAAACAAAACAGCAGGGTATATGTAACATTGGATATGTTTTCCTGAGTAGAACAATGAAACAAATAACAAAGTATTAAATAGAATAAAGAACAATAAACCAGAGTAAAATACTAAATTCAATACTAAAAGAAAAACCAAACAAATAACCTAATTTGTGATATAACAGACACACAAATTATCCTGAGCACCTGGGCATAGAGGTAAACTAAAAGAAAGGGCAGAATATTACATTAAGTTAAAACAGATGAGTTTTAAGTTGTTTTTTAAAAGAATGAATGGAGTCAGCGGATCTAATTAATTTCGGGATGTCATTCCAAAGTCTGGGTGCTATGGAGCTGAAGGCCCTGTCACCCATAGAGTGCAGGTTAGTGTGAGGCACAACAAGATTTCCAGAATCAGAGGACCTTAGTAGGCGAACAGGAACATAGTGATTTAGAAGGTCAATGATGTAGTCTGGTGCAAGGCCATTTAAAGCTTTGTAGGTCATTGATAGAATTTTATATTCAATCCTGTAAGACACAGGGAGCCAGTGAAGGTGAAGCACGATGGGTGTGATATGCTCACTGTTGCTGGTTCGAGTAAGGACTCTTGCAGCAGAGTTTTGAATCAACTGGAGCTGTGATATAAGATCAGAAGGTGCACCTGCCAGAAGGGAATTACAATAATCGATGCGGGATGTGATAAAATAATGGACAAGTTTCTCAGCATTAGAAAAGGAGAGGAATGAGCAAACACGGTATATGTTACGGAGGTGAAAGTAAGAAAGTTTCTTAATGTGGTGTATGTGGGCGGAATAAGAAAGGGAGGAATAAAAAATGACACCAAGATTCCTTGCATCAGAAGAAGGTCTGATGAGATCACCGTCAAGAGTGACTGAAAAGGAGCTCATTTTCTTAAGTAGCGCTTTAGTGCCAATTTGCAGGAGTTCAGTTTTGTTGCAATTTAATTTTAAAGAGTTCTGCTCCAATCAGGTTTTATTTCACTGAGGCAAGTTGTGAGCTGAGAAAACTCTGATGAAGTTGCACTTTTGACATTGAAATAGAGTTGAGTGTCATCTGCATAAAAATGATAACCCAGTCCATAACTATGAATAATATGGCCAAGGGGTAGCATATAAATACGGAAGAGAAGAGGGCCAAGGACAGGGCCCTGAGGAACTGCTTGTGTGACTGGCGCTGAGCTAGATCTGCTGTTGCCAAAATGAACAAATTCTTGCCTATCAGTCAGAAAGGACTTGAACCACTGGAGGGCAGTGCCAGAGATACCCAGCATGTTCTCCATTCTGGACAGTAGAATATCATGTCGGACAGTGTCAAATGCTGCACTGAGGTCTAACAGAATTAATATGCTGGTTTCTCCAGAGTCTACTGCCATAAACAAATCATTGGTTACCCGAAGAAGAGCAGTTTCACAGCTGTGCTCCACCCTGAAACCAGACTGAAAGGGTTCCATCAAATGATTATAGGTTAAGTAATTAGTGAGCTGGGAGGCTACAACACGCTCAAGAACTTTTGACAGAAAAGGTAAGTGGGAAATTGGCCGAAAATTGTTAAGATTGTCAGCATCAAGACCAGACTTTTTTAACATGGGGGTTACAGAAGCAATTTTAAAAGTGGCTGGCACAAACCCAGTGTTGAGGGATGTATTGATTATTGTCGTAACAGTCGGGATTATTGCATGAAGGCAGGATTTAAGAAGTGTTATGGGGATGGGGTCCAGTACACAAGTAGTTGGCGTTATCTTACCAAGCAGGTCATTAACAAATGCAGATGTGACTGGTGAAAATTTAGAAAAGGAGCTGGATGGAGTGGGAAGACTGGGAAGGATATAAATGGATGATGGATTTATGTTAGTTGAATTATTTAGATCTTTAATTTTATTGCCGAAAAAGTGGAAGAATTTTTCACAGACTTCAGTAGAGGAGGTAATTGGGCCAAATGCAGGTTGAAGTAATTTATTAACTACAGAGAACAAAACCCTTGGGTTTTCATGGCCACTTTCTATTATTCTGCCATCATGTGTGTTCTTGGCTGCAGTTAGTGCATCCCTATAAGCCCTTTGATGGTCAGAGAAAGCTTGGATGTGAACAGTGAGGCCAGTCTTATTTGAAATTCTCTCAAGGTGTCGGCCAGCCGCTTTCATATAACGCAATTCTGAATTATACCAATGAGCTGAACGCTTAAAGGAAACCTCCTTATGTTTTAAAGGAGCTGTTTTATCTAATGCTGAATGAAGGACTGAGTTATAGTGGTCAACAAGACTATCTAGTGTTGATGGAATAGGTGAAGACAGAAAAAGATCAGAAATGGATTCAGCAAGAACAGAGGGACAGATATGTTTAAGGTTTCGGAAAGAAATTTGACATTTACAGGTAAGAGGAGGGAGAGGTAATGAGACAATGAAAAGCACTGCTTTATGGTCAGAGAGTCCCAAATCACTGCTATAAGTGTTGCAGAGAGATAATCCAGATGTGCAGATCAGGTCCAGTATATGACCACCAGAGTGAAAAAAATAGACTGCATTTTGTGAAAAAAACAATTTCCTCCTATTTTAGTATGAAGGAATGCAAATGATGATAGTAATTTCTTAAGTCAGATTAGTTTTTTTGAAGTGTTTAACTGAACTTTTCTATCACCAAGACTTGGAGTACCACACTACGGCAGTCCTGGATTACATCAGGTTCTGCACGGACAACGTCACCAGGGACAGACGCATAAGGATTTATCCTAACAGGAAGCCCTGGATGACGAGGGATGTCCAGAGTCTGCTGAAAGCTAGGAATACTGCTTTCAGGTCTGGGGATGGGGCTCTTTACAGTGTAGCCAGAGCGAACCTGAAGAGAGGCATCCGAGAGGCCAAGGCAACATACAGAAGGAGGATAGAAGATCATCTGAGGAGTAACAACACCAGGCAGGTGTGGCAGGGTGTCCAGCACATCACAGGCTACAAATCCAGCAACTCCTTGGCTGCTGAGGGAGATGCTTCTCTGGCAGAGGAGCTGAACATCTTCTTTGCCCGCTTTGAGGCAACACCAACAGCAGCTCCATCACAACAGCCTGTTCACAACAGCAATATACTCACAGTGGAAGAGTGTGAGGTGAGGCGGGTGATGAGGAAAGTGAACCCGAGGAAGGCTGCAGGACCCGACGGTGTGGCTGGACGGGTGCTGAAAGACTGTGCAGATCAACTGGCCGGAATCTTCACCAGGATTTTCAACCAGTCCCTGTCCCAGGCCACTGTCCCATCCTGCCTCAAGTCCTCAATCATTGTTCCGCTGCCGAAAAAATCCAACACGAACAGTCTGAATGATTTCCACCCAGTGGCACTCACATCTGTCATCATGAAGTGTTTTGAGAAACTGGTGCGGAGTCATATCATTGCCTGCCCTGCCAGCAGACCTGGACCCATTTCAATTTGCTTACAAAGCAAAGAGATCCACGGAGGATGCTGTGGCCACAGCCCTTCATGCTGCCCTGACCCACCTGGAGCAGCAGGGGGAGTTACGCCAGACTGCTCTTTGTAGACTTCAGCTCGGCGTTTAACACCATCCTCCCACAACGACTGGTGTCCAAACTGGCAGATCTGGGACTTCCATCACTCACCTGCAGTTGGATACTGGACTTCCTGTCGGGACGCTCCCAGAGGGTCAGGCTGGGTCTCCACACATCCACTGCTCTCAGCCTCAACACTGGGACGCCACAGGGTTGTGTGCTCAGCCCACTCCTCTATACCCTCTACACATATGACTGTGTCCCCACTCACCATAGCAACAAGATTATAAAGTTTGCGGATGACACAACGGTGGTCGGACTCATCTCGGGCAAGGAGGGTGAGCTAGCATACAGGGACGAGGTGGAGCAACTGTCAGAGTGGTGCACAGTCAATAACCTGCTCCTCAACACCAAAAAAACAAAGGAGCTTGTTATTGACTTTAGGAAAAACAAAACTGACATCCAGCCACTCATCATTGGCGGGGCCTGTGTGGAGAGGGTCCCGGTGTTCAGGTTTCTGGGTATGGAGCTGGAGGATGACCTGACTTGGAGCGCCAACACCAAGGAGCTGCTAAAGAAGGCGCAGCAGAGACTGTATTTTCTGAGAATTCTCAGAAATAACCACCTCCCAAAAAAATCTGCTCCTTGCTTTTTATCATTGTTCCATCGAGAGTGTGCTCACGTACGGACTGTGTGTGTGGTACGGCAGCTGCACTTCCTCAGAAAAGAAAGCGCTCCACAGGGTCGTCAGGATAGCGGAGAGAACAATTGGTTGTACCCTCCCCACTCTGGAACAAATCTACACCTCCCGAAGCCGCAAAAAAGCAATAGACATTTCACAGGACTCATCACATCCCGGTCATTGCCTCTTCCAGCTTTTGCCATCGGGCAAGAGATACAGAGCTATGAAAACCAGGACAAACCGCCTTAAAAACAGCTTTTATCCGAAAGCAATCATGGCCCTGAACTCAGAATAAAACTGCTCCATATTATTCTTCCAATGTGCAATATAGACCTTAAGTCCATCCATCCATCCATCCATTGTCTCCCGCTTATCCGAGGTCGGGTCGCGGGGGCAGCAGCTTGAGCAGAGATGCCCAGACTTCCCTCTCCCCGGCCACTTCTTCTAGCTCTTCCGGGAGAATCCCAAGGCGTTCCCAGGCCAGTCGAGAGACATAGTCCCTCCAACGTGTCCTGGGTCTTCCCCGGGGCCTCCTCCCGGTTAGACGTGCCCGTAACACCTCACCAGGGAGGCGTCCAGGAGGCATCCTGATCAGATGCCCGAGCCACCTCATCTGACTCCTCTCGATGCGGAGGAGCAGCGGCTCTACTCTGAGCCCCTCCCGGATGACTGAGCTTCTCACCCTATCTTTAAGGGAAAGCCCAGACACCCTGCGGAGGAAACTCATTTCAGCCGCTTGTATTCGCGATCTCGTTCTTTCGGTCACTACCCATAGTTCATGACCATAGGTGAGGGTAGGAACATAGATCGACTGGTAAATTGAGAGCTTCGCCTTGCGGCTCAGCTCCTTTTTCACCACGACAGACCGATACAGAGCCCGCATTACTGCGGATGCCGCACCGATCTGCCTGTCGATCTCACACTCCATTCTTCCCTCACTCGTGAACAACACCCCGAGATACTTGAACTCCTCCACTTGGGGCAGGATCTTGCTACCAACCCTGAGAGGAGTGCAATGTTAATAATTTAATATATATATTAAACACATTTGAGTTGCTGGATATAGAAGCATGCAAGTGATTATTAGAATGGCTGCATCACTTGTTTAGGAGGAGTTTGCTGTCACAACCATATTGGAAACATTTACTGTTTCAAGCAGATAGTGGTAAGATCTCCTAGATTATGTGAACACTTTGTACAATATCATGTAATAAAAGCAGCTGTACATGTCCCCCAATAGGCTGTATGGTTCTGTTCTTGTAATTGTTCATAATCTTGTGTGGCACCCGGACGGGGCTCATGCCCGGCCGGGATGCCCAGGAAGACAGGAAGAGGGCTCATGCCTCCTCCAGACCACGAGGGGGCAACCGCCCTGATTCTATTGGGGGCCACGGGTACAGAGCTTGGTAGCTCAACCCTGTAGGGGCCTGTGGTCACCGCCAGGGGGTGCCCCGATGCCTTGGGAGCCCTGGACCTCAGCACTTCTGCCACACCCAGAAGTGCTGGGGGGAAGAGGATTGGGGACACCCGGAGGACTTCCGGGTACACAGCCAGAGCTTCCGCCACACAGGGGTGTGTCAACGCAGGCTCCTCAGGAAGCACCTGGAGTCCATCCGGGGTTGTATAAAAGGGGCCGCCTCCCTCCATTCATTGGCAAGAGTCGGGTGGAAGTAGGACGGAGCTCAGAGGAGAGGAGTGGAGGCGGACCAGAGACAGTGAAGGCATTGTGGTGGCCAAGGACTGAAGGGGTGATTGGTGCTGAGGCACTGGGTTTGTGCACTGTAAATATTGTATAATAAACATGTGTGTGGAGAAACTATCATGTCTACCTGTCTGTGTCCGGGCTGTTCCCCACACTTGTTATAATAATTGAAGGAATCTGTTTAATTAGCTATTACCACATATTTCCCTTTTTTCTCTTCTTGGTCCCTTGTAAAGGCTCTTGATCTCATTTTCATTTTGTTAAGTGATTCTTCTTGGTGTTGGAATAGGACCATGAAGTGGATAAGTTATCATTTATGATGGATTGACTGTTCCAGTGATATACATTTCATTCTAAAAGAGGGGATGGTTAGCCTTGGACAGTTGAAATCTGGGGTGACGATTTTGTTTTTCTGCTCTGTGTTGTCATTTGGGTGCTTTCATAACCTAATTAGCTACTAAAAAATCTATGCATACAACTATGTATATTTTTCCTGCAGTTTTTGCAACTAACATTGTGCTTTTTGAATTTTATTTTCGGCATCTTTAATGTGATAGTTTAACTATGATGCATTTGTAACAGTTCTTTGTGCTTATATGTGGAAGTGCAATTAATAAGTATTAACTGACTGAACCTGGAAATTAGTAATATTTCTTTAGTCTTAGATTTTTAACACTTGTTATTATTTTATTCTGATTTCCTATGTTTTAGATACCGTATAAAGCATCATAAGGGTTTTGAGAAAGGTGATTGTGGTGGGCGGCTGGGGGCGGTAGCCAGCCGGGACACCTGGAAAGACCGGGAGAGGGACTACGCCTCCTCCGGACTACGAGAGGGCAGCTGCCCTGGTTTGTATGGGGGCCACAGGAACGGATCATGAAAGCTCAACCCTATAGGGGCCCGTGGTCACCGCCAGGGGGCGCATAGACCCTTGTGAATCCCCGGACGTCAGCACTTCCGACACACCCGGAGGTGCTGGCGGAAGGAATACCAGGGACACGCGAAGTGCTTCCAGGTGCTCGTGCAGCACTTCCGCCACACCAGGAAGTGCCGCAGGAAGCTTGTCAGGAGGCACCTGCAGCATGTCAGGGTGGACTTAAAAGGGGCCGCCTCCCTCCATTCGTTAGCTGCAGTCGGGAGGAAGAGGACGGAGCTCGGTGGAGAGGAGTAGAGGCGGAGAAGGACCTTTGGAAGGACTTTAAAGTGGGTGATTGGTGCAGGAGCACTGTGTGCTGTGAACTGTAAATATGAATAAACGTGTGCCTTTTATAGACATCCCGATGTCTGTCTGTCTGTGTCCAGGGCTGGCTTGCACAGTGATATATTAATAAAAATTATTAAGTGAATAAAAAACAACTCAACATCTATTAAAATAGTTGATCAAAATTCATATTCATTTTAACAATAAACTGTACATTATAATTTAATAATTAGCTAAACTAATCATTTAGCACAGCGTGGCAGTGGTTAGCGCTTGTTACAGAGCCATGTTTAAATTCTGTGCTCGGTGTTTGTGTAGATTTTGCATGTTCTTCCCAGTATGTTTTTCCACATGGATACCAGTTTTTCCTCACATATCCTTAAAGCCATGCATGATATTAATGGTTGATTCTAAATTGGCTGCACATGAGTGTATGTGCGTGAGTCCAGCAAACAACAATTCACTAAATTCTGCTCTTTTGCACTGTTCTGTGGTTCTCCTCAATCTCTCTCTCTAATCCATCTCATTCCCTATGGAGCATAGGCCCACCCAGCTACGCCATACTTTTTGATCTGCAGCCATCATCTGAGCGTTTTCCCATGATGTTCCCAACAACTTTAAATCACTGTTTATTGTTTGTTTCCAATTTTTTCTTGGTCTTTCCCTCTTTCGCTTCATATTTCTGACTGGCACCCAGCTCATCAATTGCTTGGCTGTTCGTGCTTCATCAACAAGTATCCAAGCCATCTGAACCACTTTTGCCGGATCTTGTCCTACAACATTGTTGCTCCTGTCATTGCTTGAATTCATTAATTGGTAACTCTATCTTTCCAGCTGATACCAATAATTCTTCGTCGTCATCCATGGTGTGCCGCCTCTAGGCGCTTACAATTCTTGAGTGTCATGTTCCACCTTTCTGATGCGTAAAGTATTGTCGATAGAACAAGGCTTTCATAGAGTTTAATTTTTGTGTCACACGTATCTCTTTGCTCAACTTGCCAAAGTTTCCGTTTGCTTTGCCAATGCTTACAGCAATGTCTTTATCTGCGTTGCATGCAACTGCCAAGATAACAGAAATTCTCAACAGTTTCCACTTGCTGTCCCTGGATTGTTACAGTTCCAATGCCACAATCTCCAATTTTCTTGATTTTAGTCTTGTCAGCATTCATGGTGAGGCCTGTTATTGTAGCTGCCTCCTGTACCCGTGTTGTTATCTCTGCCATGCCGGAGACTGATGTGTCAAATATTGCAATATCATCAGCAAAGTAAAGATCTATGAGTCTGTTGCCATTTATCTGTTCTATTTCGCAAGTGATACCATCCATTGCTGTTTTCATAGTCCAGTCAATTAGTAAGGCAAACAAGATCAGTGATAAAACACATCCTTGATATACTCCTGTTTCAATGTAGTACCACTCTCCTACTTCTCCATCCACATGGACTGCATCTCTGCTGTCCTTGTAGAGGTTAATAAGATTAATTACCTTTATTGCTAACCAATGGCCGGACAGAATTTGCCACAATGCTGGTCTAAGTACACTGCCAAAAGCATTTCTGAAGTCTATAAAATTTACAATAACTGGTTTATTGAATGCACTTGCTTTTTCTACTCTTTGTTATAATGTGTATATCTGGTTGCAACGTGATTTGCCACCTCTGAAGCCAGCATGCTCTTCTCTCAACAGTTTATCTACGGCGTCATTCATTCTATTCAAAATAACACTTGCTATGACCTTGCCTAGCACAGATAATGGAGTGATGTCCCTCCAATTGTTGCATCCGCTGAGATCACCTTTCTTGGATAATGGTATAATGACTCCACTTTTCCACTCATTTGGTATGTCCTCACTTTCCCATACATTGTTGAAAATTTATGTTAGATGTTTTACTGACACCAGGTCCTCATAGTTCTGCATTTCAGCTGTGATTTCATCAATTTCTGACGAGTTTCCATTTTTGAGACAATTTTCTGCCTGTTATACATCCTGTTCAGTTATTGGTCCATTTGGTACTGTATATCTAGGCCTGTCTGACTACTACTGACATTGCACACCATTATGCTTGTTTTGGGGCAGTTTAGTACTTCCATGAAGGGTTCTTGCCATCTTTCTCACTCTTGTTGTTGCATAGTCAGTTTCTTTCCTTGCTTGTCCTTGATTGGCAATTTCTGTGTTTTCATTCCTGACAGCTCTTTAAAAATTTTGTACAATTTTCTGGAGATGTTGTAGCCGTTGCAGTTTCTGCTGTTCTAAGCTCAACAGGCTATCTTTTGTCTTGCCTGCAACTCTTTATCACTTCTATGTTTTTGGATTTGTATTTCTCAATGGCTTTGTTACCATACTGCCCTTTACTGTATGCTTCCTCGTTTCTTGCCTTCAAGCTCCTTTGTTTATCAATGAGCTTCCACTTGTCATTTACTATCCACTGCTCCTTATATCCTGTTCTTCTGTAGCCTAATGTATCTCTGGCTCTTTGTGTGACTATGTCTCTCCATTCGTTCCACTGCTTTCCAACTGTTGGCTTGTGTGCCTATTCAGCAAATTCAGCTGCGGTCTTCTAAAATGTCAGGAAGTGATTGGTCAGTTCTAGTGTGAATTCCTTTTTCTCATCATCCTGTAGTAGTTTTTCTACTGCTAGCTTTGTGAATTTACTCGTTCTTTGGATTTTCTTTAACTTCAGTTTCATCTGTGCTATTACCAAATACTGATCAGATGCTATGTCAGCTCCTTGATATGTTCTGACATCTCTTAATGCAGATGCCCTCCTTTCGGAGAAACAGATGTGGTTGATCTGACGTGTGACTGTGCCATCAGGTGACCTCCATGTAAGTTTTTGTATCATCTTTTGCTTGAACAGGCTGCCACCAATTTTCAAGCTGTTTATACAACATAGGCTTATGAGTTATACAACCTTCTTCATATGCTCCAATTACATCTTCCCATCCATTTTAATTAAGTCCAGTTTGCAAATTGAAGTCTCCAATGACAACGTATGTATCCTGGGTAGGTAACTTCTCTAGGATTCCTTGTAGATTTTCATAGAATGTGTCCTTGTCTTCATCTGCTGCTGTGTTAGTGGGTGCATAGACCTGTACCAATGTTACTTTAATATACTGTATTTTGTCTGGAGCCATGCTGCTATTATTCTGTCATTTATCGGTTCCCATGAGATTAGTGAGTTTGCCCTTTCTTTGTCAAGTAATAATCCAACTCCCCTTTTGAGTTGGCTGCCACCTGAGTGCAGAACTGTAATTTCCTCTGAGATCACCTTTCCACTGTCAGTTCACAGGATTTCACTTACCCCTAGAATATTGAGCTTGTAATTCTTCATCTCTCTTACTACTTTTCTAATTTTCTAGTACCATCCGGTGTTTTTACATTCCAGGTTCCATTTTTTAAAATTTTCTTTGTTGAGATGATTTGACTCCTCGGTGCTCTGACTACCTTGTGGATTTCATCAGAGCTTGTCATAAATGAACCATCCTTTCCTTGTCTCACGTTGTTGGAATCTCCACAAGCTTGCATACCAAAGTTTTGCTTTTGCTGAGTCATTTCTATAGAAATAATAGATCCATTAAATGGATTGCTACCAATTGCACCATTTTTCAGGGTTCTCGCTGGGTCTGTCCTCCTCATATAATTCCCTAGGTGATACTTCATCTGCTGCCTTCATCACTGATGGCATAGCCCCAGTAAGCTGTCCTCTACTCCTGGTGATCAGCCCCTGACCACTGTGACGTACAGGTAGGACTTTGAGGGGATTTCTCCTCACAGACGCAGAAAAACATTCACATGCTAAATTGATAATGATTGTGCTAAGATTTCAGGTCAAGACCCTGGTCTCATGAATCAGAAATGGTCATTTAGCTTTCCTATACAAAATTATCCTCTGCAGTTGGGAAAGTCAGTAGCCTGAGTGGCACATTGGCACAAAGGATAGTGGTTCTGCCTCATAGATCCAGTGTCCGGAGTTTAAAACCTGCACCTGAATCTGGTCCAAGTCTGACTCCTACCTTGTGCCCATTGCTTCCATGATTGGCACAACCCTTAATTAGGTTAAACTGGTTTAAGAACAATATATTATATGATTTCTAACAAGACTTGTAATAAATGTATCACTTTACCAAAAACCTCCTCATTAATATACAGTTAGGATCAGAATGTCTATGAACATTCTTTTTTTTTTTTTTAACTCAGATATTGTAGTGCAGAGTGTAGAAATTAAATGTACACAAAAATGAAAACTGGTTCTGTCAAGGGCGGCACGGTGGCGCAGTGGTAGCGCTGCTGCCTCGCAGTTAGGAGACCCGGGTTCGCTTCCTGGGTCCTCTCTGTTTGCATGTTCTCCCCGTGTCTGTGTGGGTTTCCTCCGGGCGCTCTGGTTTCCTCCCACAGTCCAAAGACATGCAGGTTAGGTGGATTGGTGATTCTAAATTGGCCCTAGTGTGTGCTTGGTGTGTGTGTGTGTCCTGCGGTGGATTGGCACCCTGCCCAGGATTGGTTCCCTGCCTTATGCCCTGTGTTGGCAGGGATTGGCTCCAGCAGACCCCCGTGACCCTGTGTTCGGATTCAGCAGGTTGGAAAATGGATGGATGGATGGTTCTGTCAAAGACAAACTTTAATACAAAAAAATTTGAACATTTGCAGAAACACTATTGCATGCAATTTCCTAATATATTAATTATGAATTCCATTTTAGGCAAGTAAGGTGAGCCACCCATCCCACTACACAAAAGCTTACTTGAAATCTGGTAGAAAAACTTTCTAAGAGGCTGATAACAGGCTACTGCAATTCAGAGATCCTGAGATATAATTCAATTACAGAACAAAGTTGAAAGGGTTAGTTAAAGGCAGAAGGGTATTAACTGGGGAAAAGATAAGGTTAGGTTAAAGATAGTAGTACTCCCATGAAACATAAATCAGAGAAAAGAAGAATGTTCAGAACTAAAGGGGCATACATTCCTCTCAATGTAATAATAAAATTGAACCAGGGAAGATGAGGATGAGGCTCAGGTCAGAGGACTGTTGAAGTGGATTATCATCTGCAATGAAAATAAAGTGCAGATTTATCACACAAAGCAGAAAGAAGAGAAGCATAAAAGAAGAATGAAATGTTAGCAAAAAACAATATGGAGAGCATTTAATTACAGTATCTAAATAATGTAAACATACAATGCTGAAAGTTTCGGTGGTCAATAAGGATAGATAGATAGATAGATAGATAGATAGATAGATAGATAGATAGATAGATAGATAGATAGAAGTCTTTACAATTCTCCTTACTCAAAGCTCTACCATGCCTGCTTACTGTGAGGCAGCAAATATATAGATCGGTTATTGGGGACAAATATAATAATAATAATTTTTTGCATTTATATAGCGCTTTTCTCACTACTCAAAGCACTCAGCAATTGCAGGTTAAGGGCCTTGCTTAAGGGCCCAACAGAGCAGAGTCCCTATTGGCATTTACGGGATTCGAACCGGCAACCTTCCGATGGCCAGTGCAGATCCCTAGCCTCAGAGCCACCACTCCACTAAATATAGATCTATCTATCTATCTATCTATCTATCTATCTATCTATCTATCTATCTATCTATCTATTTTGTTATCAACATGGAACAAGTTAAACATTTACACATGCTCTTCATGCAAAATGTCTTAGTCTATAGTAGGATGTATCAATGAACATGAACATCTAAATAATTACTTTGGTTATACAGAACAGCCACAGAAAGGCTTGATTTAAAGCTTTATCACAAAATAATTAAATTGCAAAAAATGTTCATCGTAAAATCTAAAAATATATGTATTTTTAATAAAATCAGAACAGCAGACTCCAGTTTATATCTCAAAGACGGTCAGTACAGTCACATGGACAGGTAATACTAATTTGCCGCACTGTGTCTGTAAAGGTGCCTGAGCCGGCATATAAAACAATGGTGACTGGTCAAGGACTAATACTTGTATTGCACCATCTTTGTGTATATTACATAAATAAGCAGAAATCTGTGAAGTAAAGAGCATACTGAATTAATGTCACCATAGAATTGTGTTTTGTTATATACAGATACTGTATGTTATGAGTGTTTCTTGTAATGTGACCTGAATAATTTCAGAGAATTTCATAAGATACTGCCACATAACAGCTCTAGAAATTTGTGATGTTTCATATATATTATTTCAGATGAGCAATTCACA
The DNA here is from genome assembly GCF_900747795.2 of Erpetoichthys calabaricus. Classification (NCBI taxonomy): domain Eukaryota; kingdom Metazoa; phylum Chordata; class Cladistia; order Polypteriformes; family Polypteridae; genus Erpetoichthys; species Erpetoichthys calabaricus. Next base: position 124,465,417 of record NC_041394.2, read on the forward strand.
GCCACCAAATGAGTGTATCTGTCTCTTGGATTATTGCTTTGAGCAACTGGAGATTTCCAACCTAAACAGAAAGCAGTCTGACAAAGCTGTAATAGTTTCATTTCTAAAACTCGCAGGCCCATACATTCTTAAAGAAGTACAATCTGGGAAGAGCCTATCTTTAATATTTTGTCTTCAGATTTGCTTCTAGGGACCCCTCCTTCAGTAAGTTCTATGGTAACCCACTTTTTTTAAAATCCATGTTTCCCAGGCTACCTAATCTTTTCTATATATCACAGATTCACCATGCTTCTTTTCACATTCAAATAATAGAATTAGAGAAAATAGTCTGGCATCCCTCAAGTTTTCCTTAGCTCTTCTGTCTTTGTTTTGACTCCTGCTTCCATAGGTCTCTCTACAAATTGGGACTGCAATCCTCTAGCTACACTACACACATGCTAGAAACAAATAAATCCTCTTCTTAGCCGGACAAGTAGGCTACTACAGAGAACTGGGACCTCTAATGATATTCCCTGATTTGTTCCATTTACCAGGTCTTCTTTGCCCTGTCATGATCATGCTATTTTTCTAGTCACCTGTGGGCCTTTTTCTGTTTTTGGTCTGTGAAACAATGCATTAGGTTCCAATTATACTTTGCTGAAGGAATAAAATATATGGTGAGTTTACCATTCAGTCTTTGATAACACAATTCATTATTTTATATTTGCACAAATAAAGTAAAATAAAGTATCAGCGGACCCCAGGAAAGACATCAGCTGTAAAGGTTTACCAAAAACTAAGGCTGATATTATCTAAAGTGTATCAAACGTGCATTAAACAAAGCCACAGCATAAACTTCAGATGAACTTTTCAAGCTTCTTTCCAACTTGGTCAATGGTGGCTCTCAACAATGCATTTGCAGCTGAGAACAGTTGGAGGACACCTTCTCTTTAGCTATAATTCTTCACTTATTATGAATTAATTCAAAATAAACTCCTGGGTATCTCAAACTGTAATATTATTAAGAAGTACTTTAGAGGGTTGTCACTAGGGGACAATCAAGTGTAGAGGTAACAACAGATTATTATCTGGATTTGCTCTTTATTATTTGGTGATATAGTGTTGGAAGCAATGCTGTGTTAGGATAAAAAAATAAAGTCGCTTGCTGGAAACCTGCTGGTTTCTTTTCATCGTTTGGCTACATTGGTGAAGAGGAAATCGGACTTAAAGGGAAATCATTTTGAAAAGGTAGCAGAAGAAGTGGAGAAAAGGAAGTGTCCATCATCATGACTTCAATGGTAGGATCTATAACTGCTTTTGACAGACACATTCAGATGTGGGAGGAATGTTGTGAAGTACTGTTTCATTTTTTTAAAGAAATTGAGATAACAGTGGCAGCTAAGAAGTGTGTGATTCTGCTGAGCCAGTAGGAAGTCAAACATACTGTCTAATAAGGAGTTTTCTAACCCCTGAAAAGCTGGGGAATAAAACCTATGAGGAATTAGTAGAACTATTAAAAAATCATTACAGTATAACCCAAAGCCCAGTGAAATTGTGCATCAGTTTAGATTCAGTTCTAGGAATAAGACAGTAAATGAGAGTGTAACCGAGTACATGGCAGTTCTTTGCAAACTGCCGCAACGTTGCAATTACGGAGATAAGCTAAAAGAAATGTTACGGGATCAGCTGGTTTGTGGCATAGAAGACGACCTCATCCAATTGTCGTTTGTTAGCAGAGACTGAATTCACTTTTGAGAAAGCTCTAAAAGTGGCACAATCAATGGAAATCGTCAACAAAGATGTGCTGGACTTGCGAGGACAGTTAAAAGCAAACGAGGGGGCTTATGCAAAGCGCACAAATCAGCCAGTAGTGTACAAGTAGGTCTCAAAGCAGACATAGGGATCATCTGAAAACATGTTACAGGTATACATGTGGAAGCAAACACAGGACATCAGAATGTCTGTTCTTAGATGTAAAATGCCACAAATGTGGCAGGAAGGGCCATATTAGGAAAGTGTGCAGGGCAAAATCAGCTGTTGATACAGTTAAGACTTTTGGGAAAAGAAGACAGAAGCAGAGCAAGACAGAGGAACAACAAAAAGCATGTCACATTAGTGAAACAAACAACTGAAACGGACTCCAGTAATGCAGAGGATATACTGTATTTACCATGTATAAGCTAAAGGAATCCAAAATCCCAAAGGTTTCACCATTTACTTTCAAATTAAAAATTAACAGTGTCCCTGTTATTTTTGAAGTGGGCACTGGATGAATTGTAACTATAATGACTTGGGATGAGTATTCAAAATTCATGGGAACCATGGCAAAGACTGTATATTGACTATGCAGGACCATTTATGGGTCACATGTTCCTAGTTGTCATAGATGGATGGATATGTATCCTGCATCTTCTTCCACTGCAAGTGTTACTATTAACACTAGAATAACCAGAACCTATGAAAAAATTTGTAAACCCGGCCCACCTTAAATCCCTTCGCACCTCTCTGTCAGCGTCTTTTGTCTTGTAAATGTGTCGATAATCCCAAGCAGCAAGCAGCCTGCTATACCATTCCCCCCACCACCGCAGAACAGGCAAGAAGTTCTCCTAGTTCCTGCTTTGATTATCTGGGAGTGAGCTACCTAGAGTTGTAAGGGGAAATAATTTCATGTGTGTTCTGTGTCTACAACAATCTATGTAAACACATTGTTAAAACAGAAACGTTTTTTCATGTTTTAGTAATAAATGACAAAATGTAGACATGAACTATATAATGTGTGAAGGCTGATGGCCAAATATCAAATAAACACTTTCACAAAAGGTGCAAGTATAATACAACAGCTTCCGTGGTGAAGCGGTAAGAACTGAGGACTTATAATCCCGAGGTCATGAGTTTGAAACCTGCTCCCCTGCAAATTTACCATAGTGAGTGGTCTTATTCTTGATATTATACAATAACAACATACATTTGATTTGTGTTTGTAACAGCCGGTATAAATTTATGGTACTTGTAAAAGTTAGCATTTTTTTTTTACTTTTATTCTCTCAGTCATGATCACGATACAACACCCACCCCTAAACATCTGACGCGGTTACTTTTTATCTGAAACTGGGAATAACTGTAGATGTGAGTGGTGTTTTGAGACAATGGAACTGGAAATTCTCTGATCTGGAGGGATAAAATCTGACACACAAACGCTGGTGAATCTGCCTTCTTTGTATCTCATTGTCACTTTAATTTTTTTTTATTCAGTTTTATTGAGTGTTCCTGCTCACGCTGAAGTAGTATGTATACTCCTTATGGTCCATGATGTCAAAGTCACACTGACAAAAAAACAGACATAGCTATATATGATATTTGGAATAACTCATTTTATGACCTGTATAGTACATTTTGGAAAACATTGTGGCATGCATGCAACATTATTCATAATATTCATATTCATTCGCATGCCTTCTTGCGTTTTGTTTTTTTTTTCGATCTTGCCCATTCTCCACATTTTGGTACATGGTGGTGTTTCTTTTGTACTCCAGGACATGCAGAGGAAATAATAGTACAGAAAGGTCAGTTCAATGCTATATGCAATCATCAGATTCAAATGTTAACAGTTCTCATACACCCAAGGACCGTCCTTCCTGCATTTACGACATGTGTACCTGTTGCAATGTGCACACTTCTCTCTGTGCTGTTGTTCCTATTACACTGAAGGGGCTGGGGGAAGTGGTGATTTTGGAACAGAAACTTTTTGATGTTGCATCCTCTTTTGCTTTATCCATTGCCTTTTCTTGTAAAGAGCGACAACGAAGTTCCTCTGCAAGGTGAGCCTTGAACACTCTTCTTTTCTCAGTGGCCCCAGTGCATGCCTTGTACAGTACATCCACGTTGATCGCTGCCAAGTCAAACTTGTTGTAGCGCAAGCAACAAGCCACCTGCATGCTCCTGCTCGCACTGAATAAGGTCACGCTTTCTGGTGCATGATGTCAACGCAGCACCAGGCAAAAAAGAAAGAGACAAATAATAATAATACATTTTATTTATACAGCGCCTTTCCCATGCTCAAGGTGCTTCACAGAGTCTTAGAAAAAAAACAGCAGGGTATATGTAACATTGGATACAAATGTTTTCCTGAATAGAACAATGAAACAGATAACAAAGCATTAAATAGAATGAAGGACAATAAACCAGAGTAAAATACTAAATTCAATACTAAAATAAAAACCTAACAAATAACCTAATTTGTGATATAACAGACACACAAATTATCCTGAGCACCTGGACAGAGAGGTAAACAGAAAGAAAGGGCAGAATGTTAAGTTAAGTAAAAGCCTTCCTAAACAGAAGAGTTTTAAGCTGTTTTTTAAAATAATGAATGGAGTCAGCTGATCTAATTAATTTCGGGATGTCATTCCAAAGTCTGGGTGCTATGGAGCTGAAGGCCCTGTCACCCATAGATTGCAGGTTAGTGTGAGGCACAACAAGATTACCAGAATCAGAGGACCTTAGTAGGTGAACAGGAGCATAGTGATTTAGAAGGTCACTGATGTAGTCTGGTGCAAGGCCATTTAAAGTTTTGTAGGTTATTAATAGAATTTTATATTCAATCCTGTAAGACACAGGGAGCTAATGAAGGCGAAGCAGGATGGGTGTGATGTGCTCGCTGCTGCTAGTCCATGTAAGGACTCTTCCAGCAGAGTTTTGAATCAACTGGAGCTGTGATATAAGATTAGAAGGGGCACCTGTCAGCAGTGAGTTTCAATAATCGATGTGGGATATGATAAAAGCATGGACAAGTTTCTCAGCATTAGAAAAGGAGAGGAATGAGCGAACACAGGATATGTTACGGAGGTGAAAGAAAGAAAGTTTCTTAATGTGGTTTATGAAAGGGAGAAATCAAAAATGACACCAAGATTCCTTGCATCAGAAGAAGGTCTGATGAGATCACCGTCAAGAATGAATGAAAAGGAGCTTATTTACCCTATCAGTCAGATAGGACTTGAACCACTGGAGGGCAGTGCCAGAGATACCCAACATGTTCTCCATTCTGGACAGAAGAATGTCATGTCTGACAGTATTAAATGCTGCACTGAGGTCTAAAAGAGTTAATATGCTGGTTTGTCCAGAGTCTGCTGCCATAAGCAAATCATTGGTTACCTGAAGAAGAGCAGTTTCACAGCTGTGCTGCGCCCTGAAACCATACTGAAAGGGTTCGATCAAATTATTAGAGGTTAAGTAATTGGTGAGCTGGGAGGCTACAACACGCTCAAGAACTTTTGACAGAAAAGGTAAGTGGGAAATAGGCCGTAAATTGTTAAGATCGTCACCATCAAGACCAGACTTTTTAACATGGGGGTTACAGAAGCGATTTTAAAAGTGGCTGGCACAAACCCAGTGTCGAGGGATGTATTGATTATTGTCGTAACAGTCGGGATTATTGCATGAAGGCAGGATTTAAGAAGTGTGATGGGGATGGGGTCCAGTACACAAGTAGTTGACCTCATCTTACAAAGCAGGTCATTAACAAATGCAGATGTGGCTGGTGAAAATGCGCTTATGTTTTAAAGGAGCTGTTTTATCTAATGCTGAATGAAGGGCTGTGTTATAGTGGTCAACAAGACTATCTAGTGTTGATGGAATAGGTGAAGACAGAAAAAGATCAGAAATGGATTCAGCAAGAACAGAGGGACATATATTTTTAAGGTTTCGGACAGAAATTTGACTTTTACAGGTAAGAGGTAGAGGTATTGAGTCAATGAAAAGCACTGCTTTATGGTCAGAGAGTCCCATATCACTGCTATAAGTGTTGCCGACAGATAATCCAGATGTTTAGATCAGGTCCAGTATATGACCACCAGAGTGGATGGGAAAATCAACATGCTGCACCAAGTCAAAACATGGATGTTGAAATCGCCAAGAAGAATTACTCTCTGGGAAAGTGAACTTAAGTGGGTTAATTATTCAGTCAGATCAGATAAAAAAGACACATTGTATTTCGGGGGATGATAAACAACAATAAGTGAGACAGGACAGATTTTGTTATTAGCTTAAGAGCCAGACACTCAAAAAACAATGGACTGTCAATGGGGATTCTTTTGATGTTTAACTTCGATCTAGCAATTACTGCGACTCCTCCGCCTTGTCTTGAGCTGTGAGGCTCCGTGAAGTGAATGTATTTGGGTGGGGTCACCTCTGTGACAGATGTAAAATCATTTGGTTTTTGCCAAGTTTCTGTTAAGCATATCAAGTCAAGGTTTGAATCTATACATATTAATAAAAGGCAAAGCCCTCACTGACTGACTGACTGACTGACAGACTCACTCACTCACTCATCACTAATTCTCCAACTTCCCGTGTAGGTGGAAGGCTGAAATTTGGCAGGCTCATTCCTTACAGCTTACTTACAAAAGTTAGGCAGGTTTCATTTCGAAATTCTACGCGTAATGGTCATAACTGGAACCTGTTTTTTGTCCATATACTCTAATGGAGGAGGCGGAGTCACGTATTATGCCTCCTACATAATCACGTGAACTAAAAACAAGGAAGAGATTTACAGCACGAGTCAAACGCGGGAACGAAGGTAAATGACGTTAATTTTTGAGTGTCTTTTAATACTGTGTAAGCATACATATTAACACATGTGCAATTAAACGCGTGCATTTACGGGGTGATTTCTCAGGCTTAAAAGCTCGCCTTTTATTAAAAAGGTAAATGCAAACTCTTTTCATTCTGAAGGGCACAAACCACGTTAGATTTCAGACGTTAAAAATGTCAGTACACCAGATAAATAAGCGCAACATATTGTCAGTTGTATTGTATGCTTACAATACATATAGAAATGTGTTAATCGTTAACTAATATTATGGGATGGTGTTTTTCGACTCGCGCCTTGATTTAAACGATTGCATGTCTTGGTGGGTTTGCGTAGCTTATTGTCAATATCTTTACACCTCTTTTTAAGACTTAATTTAAAAAGGTTTTCTTTTCTTCTTAATTAAAATTTAAAAGCAATACTTCACCACTGCTAAGCCCCTCTAGCGCTGACGTCCGAGGTTCGATTACCATAAGCGAGTGCAGTGAGTGTGTACGCCTGATGAGCCAAGAATAAGGGGGAAAGACGTGTCGCGTACTCTTTGCATAATTTGACAGTAAACTATTTTCATCCATTCTATGATCTGCTTCTCACAACTGAAGGCACCGTGGCTGATGTTACCTGACTTGCTGGCCAACCATAAGCGTTACCTGGTAGGTAACCACTCACTTCACTCCCTTACGGGAATCGAACCTCGGACATCAGTGCTAGACGCGAAGCCCCTAAAATTGCGCCACGGTGTGTGGTTAGTTTATTTGACAGCATGTAGATCGGGGTAATTACAGTCACGGCATTCGTAGTTTGATTCACAATCTAATTGTATGGGTGGTTACCTACCAGGTAACGCTTATGGTTAGCCAGCAAGTCAGCTCGAAGTGATCACTCGAGTGAAGGCAGCTTCACAAAAAAAACAGATCCTTAACAAACTGTTATTGGTATATTTTCCCTCAATTTTAAAAGGTTTTCTTTTCTTCTTAATAAAAATTTAAAAGCAGTACTTCGCCGGTGCGAAGCGCGGGGATTTGAGCGACTGACGCATACAGACATATTCATGAGTGCAGGTACTTCAGAAAGAAAGCACCGTGTAAACCTAAACTTTAAATTAAGTTCATAGACCTACAAAAGGTTGCTATTGATTTGAGGCAAGATTGCTTTTCTCATGTACAACTATACGTTGCATTCTTAACAGTAAGCTTGCACAGCTTGGTCATATTACAACCTGAGTGCTGAACTGACAACGTCGTATACAAACAGAACTATAACAATTGTAATAAACAAACAAAAAAAAAAAAGCGAAGATCCCTTATATTTAATAAAAAGGCTCCTTCCTTGGCGAAGCAAGGAAAATGGAAGACCTTATATGGCGTTCATTTATAAAACAGCGGAAAAGCTGTGTTAAGGCTGCTTCACAAAAAAACAGATCCTTAACAAATTGCTATTGGGATATTTTCCCTTAATTTAAAAAGCTTTTCTTCTTAATAAAAATTTAAAAGCAGTACTTCGTGGGGATTTAGATATAGATATATAGATATATATATATATTTATGTATATATAGATATAGATATATATATCCATCCATCCATTTTCCAACCCGCTGAATCCGAACACAGGGTCACGGGGGTCTGCTGGAGCCAATCCCAGCCAACACAGGGCACAAGGCAGGGAACCAATCCTGGGCAGGGTGCCAACCCACCGCAGATATATATATATATATATATATATATATATATATATATATATGTATATAGAGATATAGATATATATATATATATATATATATGTATGTATGTCTATATATATATATATATATATATATATATATATATATATATATATATATATATGTAAGCTTATAAGTACTGCCTTACTTCTCTTTAAGAAAGGAAGATGTAATGATACTTGATTTAAACGATTCCATGTCTTGGTGGGTTTGCGTAGCTTATTGTCAATATCTTTACACCTGTTTTTAAGACTTATTGACTGAAACGGGCTTTCACAAAAAAAGTTAGGGCTTTGCTACAGGATACACCCTCCACAAGTTAAGCAAGTAAAAATAAAAGTGTATATTTCTGTTTTATTTAAACCTTTTAAGTTTGTATGCATAGCCCCATTTGGCTGTTTTACTTTTTTTTTTCTTTCTTCAGTAATATTAAATCTCCTTAAAGAAAAAGAACATATGCATTTTACTTTTTTTGTATCTCTTTAGTAATATTTTAGTGTAAAAGGATAACCAGTATTTAAACCTTTTATGTTACTTTATAAAGTTATTTTACACAATGTTGAAAAATTAATAAGAAAGCTACATATTTTGGCAGCTGCTGCTTTAATTTTCAATGAAATGAAAAAAGCTCTCCAAGAGAAAACCTCAATGAAGAAGAAACAGTTTGCACTATCTAAAAAGGAGAAACCCTCATTTATAAAGGTTTGCTGCAGATGACTTGACTGAAAATAAATTAATAGTTCCTATGTGTATAATACATATTTATCTATTTTACTTATGCCTTTATTCCAGCAACTTGCAACATCTGAGGTACAATTTGTTACATTACTTTTGTTTTTTGCAGCAGAGGCAGGTGAAGTGAATTCCTCAGGGTCACACAGTGATGTCAGTACCAGGATTTGAACTGACAAGCTCCGGGTTTGCTGAAATATTACTGAAGAAAGAAAAAAAACGAAAACAGGCAAATAGGGCTATGCATACAAATGTCCATCCATCCATTATCCAACCCGCTATATCCTAAATACAGGAGCCAATAAGTAGATATGTATATATACAGTATATATATACAGTATATATATATATATATATATATATATATATGTGATTGTATGTATGTATGTATATATGTATGTCTATATTTATATGTATATATATATATGTATATATGTAAATTTGTATATGTATATATATATATGTATATGTGGATGTGTATATGTATATACAGTAATCCCTCCTCCATCGCGGGGGGTTGCGTTCCAGAGCCACCTGCGAAATAAGAAAATCCGCGAAGTAGAAACCATATGTTTATATGGTTATTTTTATATTGTCATGCTTGGGTCACAGATTTGCGCAGAAACACAGGAGGTTGTAGAGAGACAGGAACGTTATTCAAACACTGCAAACAAACATTTGTCTCTTATTCAAAAGTTTAAACTGTGCTCCATGACAAGACACAGATGACAGTTCCGTCTCACAATTAAAAGAATGCAAACATATCTTCCTCTTCAAAGGAGTGCGCGTCAGGAGCAAAGCCTGTCAGAAAGAGATAGGAAAGCAAACAAATCAATAGGGCTGTTTTGCTTTTAAGTATGCGAAGCACCGCGGCACAAAGCTGTTGAAGGCAGCAGCTCACACCCTCTCCGTCAGGAGCAGACAAAGAGAGAGAGAGAGAGAGACAAAGTTTGTTTTTCAATCAAAAATCAATACGTGCCCGTCGAGCTTTTAAGTATGCGAAGCACCGTGTAGCATGTCGCTTCAGGAAGCAGCTGCACAGAAGGTAGCAACGTGAAGATAATCTTTCAGCATTTTTTGACGAGTGTCCGTATAGTCTAGGTGTGCAAACAGCCCCCCTGCTCAATCCCCCTACATCAGGATCAGAGAAAGTCAGCGCAAGAGAGAGAGAGAGAAAAGTAAGTTGGGTAGCTTCTCAGCCATCTGCCAATAGCGTCCCTTGTATGAAATCAACTGGGCAAACCAACTGAGGAAGCATGTACCAGAAATTAAAAGACCCATTGTCCGCAGAAATCCGCGAACCAGCAAAAAATCCGCGATATATATTTAAATATGCTTACATATAAAATCCGCGATGGAGTGAAGCCGCGAAAGGCGAAGCGCGATATAGCGAGGGATTAGTGTATATGTATATGTAGATATGTGTATATGTAGATATGTATATATATGTATATATGTTTATGTATATATATATGTTTACATAACCTCTTTAACACGCTACTTCTCCGCTGTGAAGCGCGGGTATTTTGCTAGTATATATATATACAGTATATGACAGCAACACTCATAACAATGACAACACAATTACATATATATATATGTAGATATGTATATGTATATGTGTCAATCTATGTATGTATGTATGTATGTCTAGATATATATATATATATATATATATATATATATATATATTTATATATATATATATATATATATATATATATATATATATATATATACAGTGATCCCTTGCTATATCGCACTTCGCCTTTCGCGGCTTCACTCCATCGCGGATTTTATATGTAAGCATATCTATACTAATAAAAGGCAAAGCCCTCACTGACTCACTGACTGACTGACTGACTGACTCACTCACTCATCACTAATTCTCCAACTTCCCGTGTAGGTAGAAGTCTGAAATTTGGCAGGCTCATTCCTTACAGCTTACTTACAAAAGTTAGGCAGGTTTTATTTCGAAATTCTACACGTAATGGTCATAACTGGAACCTGTTTGACTGACTCACTCATCACTAATTCTCCAACTTCCCGTGTAGGTAGAGTCTGAAATTTGGCAGGCTCATTCCTTACAGCTTACTTACAAAAGTTAGGCAGGTTTCATTTCGAAATTCTACGTGTAATGGTCATAACTGAAACCTGTTTTTTGTCCATATACTCTAATGGAGGAGGCGGAGTCACGTATTATGCCTCCTACGTAATCACGTGAACTGAAAACGAGGAAGAGATTTACAGCACAAGTCAAACGCGGGAATGAAGGTAAATGACGTTAATTGTTGACTGTCTTTTAATACTGTGTACTTGTTGAGTGTCTTTTAATACTGTGTAAGCATACATATTAACACATGTGCAATTAAACGTGTGCATTTACGGGGTGATTTCTCAGGCTTAAAAGCTCGCCTTTTATTAAAAAGGTAAATGCAAACTCTTTTCATTCTGAAGGGCACAAACCACGTTAGATTTCAGCCGTTAAACACGCAAAAATGTCAGTACACCAGATAAATAAGCGCAACATGTTATCAGTTGTATTGTATGCTTACAACACATATAGAAATGTGTTAATCGTTAACTAATATTATGGGATGG